>NW_005356003.1:588227-595763 GCF_000412655.1 Myotis brandtii | reverse complement strand
ATAATATATCCTAATAATTGATATATTTGTATACCCTAATACTAGAACTATGCCCCTTCCCAAGTACGAATGGAATATTCACAAAAACTGATTATATATTAGGTCACAAAGAAAACATCAGCAAGTTTTATATAATAGAAATATTGTAGCCCTAGCTGATTTGGCTCAGTGGATAGAGCATTGGCCTGCGGACTGAAGGGTCCTGGGGTTCAATTCTGGTCAAGAGCACATGCCTGGATTACGGGCTCGATCCCCTGTGCGGGGCATGCAGGAGGCAGCTGATCAATGATTCTCTCTCATCACTGATGTTTCTATCTCTCTCTCCTTCTCTCTTCCTCTCTGAAATCAATAAAAAAATAAAATAAAATAAAAAGAAATGATTTCCCAGTAGCAATGAGCACATCTAATGCCCAGATCTTGGCTTTTAAATACCATTGCCCACTAAAAGGACCAGGGCTCCTTGGAGAAATAGCTGACTTCGGGGCTAGGTCTGTAAAAGGACCAGGGCTCCTTGGAGAAATAGCTGACTTCGGGCCTAGGTCTGGGAAAGTACAAGATGAGTCCAGAACTTCTCACTGTGCCAGAAAGTAAAAACATGCTAAAAAACAATAGGAACATATCAGAAGGACACTGGAATCACCTGGAGGAGGCTCCCACCGGCCAAATCTGGGACAATTTGAGCATCAAAATTAAAAAAATGGTAGTAATAGATTATAACCCTTTGAATAAAATAGGAACCCATGAGTCCATATTGTTAATAAGAGATCTGGAAATGAACAAGAAATTATTTGGGTCCAAGAAGTCCACAGTGCCTTAGCCGGTTTGGCTCACTGGATAGAGTGTCAGCCTGCAGACCGAAGGGTCCCGGGTTTGATTCTGGTCAAGGGCACATGCCCAGGTTGCAGGCTCAATCCCTAGGAGGGAGCGTGCAGACGGCAGCCAATCAATGATTCTCTCTCATCATTGATATTTCTATCTCTCTCTCCCTTCCTCTATGAAATCAATATTTAAAAAAATTTATATATATAAAGAAGTCCCTAGTGCAGTGGGCGAGATAGCCCTAAATAGGTAAAAATGGAGGGAGCACTACCCCTGGGCAGCACTAGGTCCCACAGGAGGGCTTCCCGGAGGTGGCCATGTTTGGGCTTGGGGAAAGGTCTGGCAGGGACTCACGTGGGCCCTTTGCGCATCCGGGGCGTGCTCATGGCCCACTGCTTGATCTTGCTCATGCTCTGCTCGTTGAGGAGCTGCTGGCCCTCGGCGGGCATGCAGTCCACATAGAGGTTGTACAGCAGCAGCGCCTCCGTGTTCTTGCGTAGGGCGTTGGCCTGGACCACACGCTGCGTAAACACGCGTGGGTCCTCAGCACAGAAGAGAAGCTGGATCCGTGGCACCCAGTACTGGCAGTTCATGAGGGGTGGCCTTCCTGAGGCCAGCGGGGGGAGAGAGAATACTCCGTCGGATCTCTGGGCTGGACACCAGGGTGCAGCCTGGCTCCGTGGCTGCTGCATGGTAGCCCCAAGCAGGTGGTTCCCTTTTCTGACCCCCATCACATCTGTGAAATGGGTCTGATGACACTCCCTGCCCTGCCCACCTCTCAGGTTGTCTGGGATGGATGTGAAAGTGCTTTGCAAACTGTAAAGAGCTTTGCACAAACAAGGAACTGTACAGGGGTGGCTGTTTACGTGGCCATTCCTTGATGCCACACCAGGGCAGACATCACCAATTGAGGGCCTTGGGCTCCTTCTCAGCATCATGCGGAAGGTGGCACATATCAAATAATGGCCATTTGCCCTTCCTGGGGTCTCTGAGTGATGGGCCCTCTGATCTCACTGGTCAGGGACAGACAGCCACAGGACAAACAGAGCAAAGGAGAATTCCAACCTGAGCTGGCTGTGCCCTAGGTGGGGGTTGGTTTCATTCATGGGCCAGGCCCAACCTGAGCTGGGGGTCCGCCTGGATCAGGGTCAAGAAGCTTGTACCTTCAGCAGTGACCCCTCCATTCAGGATGGGCCGCCCCATCTCATCTCGCACCAAGCCATTCTCGTTTGTCTTGTGCACCAGGTACAGCTTCTTCTCCTTGTCGTAGTCCAGGACACCAACACTGCACCATTTGTACTTCAGCTCCCGACTTTTGGGGTCCTCTGAAATAGGATGGGAACCCACTAGTGTTCCCTGCACGGGGTGAGCAGGGGCCTCTGAGTGTGAGCAGCAGGGGCTGGGAACAGGTCTCAGAGGTCACTATCTGGCCTCACTCCCACCAGGAAAACCCCCTCTGGCCCCAGCAGAGCGGGGGCCTTGCTTCCTCCCAGCTGAGCTGGACTCTGTAGAACCCCGGGCAGCAGAAGAGCCAGATGGAGCAGGCCTCTCAGCCTTGTGCTCAGCATGTCCCCAAAGGGGCAGAGAGAGAGAGAGATGGGCTAGCAGGACCGGGAGAGGAAGCAGGAAAGCCCCAAGCAACAGACCTATTGAGGATCTGGTTGTAAAGGTCATCATGTCTGAGCTAGAACCCTTTAAACAGACCAAGTCCAGGGTAACTTATGCCCTTCCCATAGACTTAGAGGAAGGGCAAGTGACCTGCACCCTCCCCATAGGCTTCCTGTGGCAGCTGAGCCCGAGCCCCGCATATCAGGACAGCCTAAGGCAGAGTAGAAGGCTGCTGCCCCGTGATGTCCTCACAGGGGCCTCGGGGCCTGTAGGGTCTGGATGAGCCTCCCTCCACTCCCCAGGCGGAAAGCCTGCTTCTCCAGCTCCCCTCCTGCCACTGCACCCCACACCTTTCTCTCTTGGATGTCTGCCTATTCCTGAGACTTTGGAGCTTGCTCCTGCCTTTGCATTGGCTGTGCCCTCTGCCAACCGTCTTCACTCAAGTTACCTTATTGCTGGTTTGTTCCCTGCTCAAGTGGTTTCTCCCTGGGAGAAGCCTCTCTGCCTAAAATAGCGCCGTTGCCCCAGGCACCCTCGGAGAGCTTCGGTCACACCGTGCAGCAGCCTCCTGGTGCTGGTCAGCCTCCTTACACTAGCATCCGCGCCCCAACGGCAGGAGTGAGGCGTCCCACCTGGATCACAGCTGCATCCCTATACCTAGAATGGAATCTGGTATGTACAGCAGGTGCTCAATAACCTTTCATAGAAGTTAAGACAAACATGGCACGGTGCCAGGCAGAGAAGGCCTCAATACATAGTGGCTTAAAACAAATGTGGGCAATACAGAGCCGACTGAGGAAGGAAGGGCTGGAATTCCCAGGAAACACTGCCTGAGGGTTGACGCTGGATAGATGAGTACGGGAGGTTGCTGTGGAATACCTCACCGGCTCTGGTTCTGTTTGTGTGTTTTTTAAATATGTTTTTATTTAGAGAGAGAGGAGGAGAGAGATAGAAACATCGATGAGGAAGAAATACTGATTGGCTGCCTCCTGCACACCCTCGGGGATTGAGCCCGAGACCCTGGCGTATGCCCTGACCAGGAATCACACTGGGGATCTCCTGATTCCCAGGTCAACGATCAACCACTGGGCCACACCAGCCCGGCTTTGGCCTATTTTTGTTTTCTCTTCCCTTCTTCGTCAGTTTCCTTTTTGAAAATGCTGACCTTGTCTTGGCTCAACTCAGAGGAACAGACATCACAAGCAGCCCCCACGGAAAACGAGTGCTCTGGCAGGGATGCTCCCTGCCAGCCCTCCTCCTGCTCAAGGCCGGGGCCCACGAGGGGCAGGAGCAGAAGCACTCTGGGAGGCTGCTACTTGGTGCATTTAAGGTTAATGCAGCCCCAAACCTTCTGGTTTTATCACCAGGATTGGTGATCTGGGAACAATTGAGTTAAATTATTTTTGTAATTAAGTAAAAAATAAAGGGAGCATTCTAGGTTTCTTGTCTAGTTCAGAGAAATTGATTCCAGCATTAACCTGATTTTAAATTGAGACATAAAGTTAACAGCATGCTCAACAGACTCACTGAGGGCCCCCTGGACACTGAGCAGCCTGAAAACCAACATGGCTCTCGCACTCCTACCTGCACCTGGCCCCCTCCTTGCTCCGTGGTGGCTGGTCCACCCACTGGCAGGAAGCAGAGTGACCCTCAGCCTCGCACAGGCGCATGGCCACCTCCAAACTCCAACCACATGACCCAGAGCTTCCTAGGATGCCTGCACAGAGCCAGCCACACAGGCCGGGGTGGTGGCCGAGGAAGCTCACCCTGGCACTGTTCCCAACAGCAGCCGACTGGAGAGAGCCTCCCGGCCCCCAGGGCAGACCCAGCTCCAAAGGACATGCCAACATAGACAAGGCCGAGCAAACCTGGGCATCAGTATGGGTGTGTGGGGGGATGCAATAGTGGTTGCAAGTGGGTAACGGTAGGAGTGTGTGTGTGTGTTGTGTGTGTGTGTGTGTGTGTGTGTGTGTGAGTTTGGTAAAAATGTGCATGAGTGCGACTGCATGTTTGTGTGTGGAATGGTGCGTGGGATAGCATGCTTGTGAACGTGTATGATTGTGTCTCTGAGTGTTTGCAAGCGTGTGAGTGTGTGTGACAGTGTGTGTATTGTCCATGTAGAGGTGAAGGCTGAGAGGCCACAATTTGAGCTGGAGCAATGGTGAGTTCTGGGTGGTGGGATGAAAGGGTTCAAACTGTGCCCCTATTCACATCTGAACATCTCTAACAGACATGTATATTTTTTATTGCCAATAAGTCAAAGTTGTTTTGTTTTTAACTCTAGACACCATCCAGCAGTCCCTTCCCCAGTCCTCCCACTGATGTCATCCCTGGTCCCTGCATTTCTGGCCTTTGTGTAGCCATCCCCTTGGCCTGTATGCCGGCTGGGAGGTCTTAAAAGGTGGAGCCCTCACCTCCCAGGGCTGCCAGGTCCCAAGGCAGCCCAGGGACCCACGGCAGGGCTACTGCTGGGACAGAAGGGTACAATCCAGGATCCTGCCCCCTCCCAGGCTGGCCCTGCTCACCGTGACCCAGGACGTCATCGGTGGGCAGGAGGGCTTTCCCTGGGACTGGTCTCCTGACCTGAGACCCTGGCTCCAAGCCCATGTTGATCCATTCGCTGGGAGTCCGGCAGTCAAACTCCTCATTGTCGAACACCTGGAAGAAAGCAGCAGATGTCAGGAGAAGGCAGCTCAACCCACTGGGGCCCGAGTGGCTGGGCAGGCAGAGGATGGGGTACCTACGTAGGCTCCTCCAGATGTAGGTGCTGCAGATTGGGGACCAGAGAGCTGAGCACCTCCTCCGCTGTTCACAGGGGCCCATGAGTTCTGTTTCTATGGAACCCTGGATCCTTGTCAAGCTAAACCATCCTGAGGTTCAGGCAGAGGGGTGCCTGGGGACTCACAGGGGGATAGGGGCTCTTCTTCCTACTGCTCAGGGTCATCTAGCTCAGGTCCGAGGCAAGAGGTGGCCCTTGATTTTCCTGAGCACCCACCCAGACTTGGGAATGATGGAGAGTCAGGGTTGACGGGAGGCCCCTTAGCAGGGCCATGTGCAACTGGATTCAGCTCTGCCTCCCACGAGACACTCAGGGCCAGGGAGAGGAAGGACGGGGAGGCGGTGAAAGCCAGAGCAGGTTATCTTCCCTCTTTCTCCTCCCTGGGCTCAGTTTCCCCATCAGTACCCCAAAGGGGCTGCAATGATGCCTCCTCCACTCCATCTCCCCATCTCAGTGAGCCTAGGACAGTGTGAGGGAGGCCTGTACATATTCCACAGTCCAGCTGGGCTGCTTCTTGGTGCCTGTGGGGGGCGGGGAGGAGGAGCAGGCCTAGATGCTGCCTAGGCTCCCAGGGAAGAAGTGGAGAATCAGCACCCCATGAGTCCTCGGGCCCCTCTGTCCCAGCCTGGGATGCTTGAGACCCCCTAGGGGACTCCAATGATGCAGTTGCCCTGTTTGACAAGAACTTGCGATTGCCATGGGGTCCCCTTTCTGGTTTGACCCCTCAACGGAGGTCCTGCACCCCAACCCCCTGACCACCAGCCCTCCGTGGAAGTTGGGCTCACCTTCAGCGGGAGATAAATGGGGAAGAGCGGGTCGTTGCCCTGCTCGATGGTCTGGGGGTGGTAGGGGTCCGGGTGCCTGGGCATGAGCTTGTTGGAGTCGATGCCCTCATCGGCCAGCAACTGCGCAATGTCCAGGCTCAGGTACAGTCGCTTCCGCCTGGCGGAGGAAGACAAGGGAAATCTCATGATGGCTTGTGTGAACAAAACGGGTGTCAGCAAAAGCCCACAGGACCGAGGTGGCAGGGATGTGGCCCAGGGACCCTCCAGGGCCCTTTGCCCCTATGAGACTCATCAGGAAGCAGTGTAAGGACTGGAGCTGGTGTACTGGGCTCCAACTGCCCTTCTGTCCTGCCTGCAGTTCTACCACATTCACCCAAACGTCACCCTCCCCGATTCCACAGCAAGGAAGGCACTTTGTTCCTATTAAAAGACCAAAGGCCTAGAGGCTTTGATGTGAAAACTTGCACCCAGACTCATTTTAGTGACCTCTGTGGGGAGGGTCACTGAATTGCCCGCTGTCCCCCACCCCAAGTTGTGGGGACAGGCCCTCCCACAGCCCACCAGCCATACCTCTCAATCTCAATCTTGCGGGGGCACTGGCCTGGCAGCACCAGGAAGGGCACCTGCACCTTGGGCTCATAGGCCTGCAGCGGGAAGTCGGCCTGGGTGAGCAACTGGGTGGTGGCGCCAATGCGCTCCTCCTTCAGGCGCTCCTCGAAGTCGTCAGGAAACTCAAAGGTTCTGACTGCAGGTGGAGGAGGGGCAGGAGCTGCAGAGACTCAGGCTGGGGCTCAAACCACGCCCCCCCCCCAAGACAAAGCACAAGGCAGGCATGAGGCATACACACACTTTGGGACGTGGTGTGCATGTTAGCCTATGGCCGGGCAGTGGTGGGAGAAGCCAGACGTGGTGCCAGGCACCCAAGGGAGTGCAAGCCTGAGGGACAAAGCCTCCTGAAGGTCTGCTTGGTCCTGCGCTCCTTGCCCAGAGCCAGCATGCTCCATCTTTCCCCTCCACGCCGCCCACGACCCCGGCACCAGTGGCGGTGGCTCAAGCCAGATGCTGAACCAAACCTCCGGTGAGGACTACAACCAGATAGGAAGGCAAAGTGGTAGCTCCCTGCACATTTGGGATGGGTTCCTGCTATCCCTACCCTAGAGCTGCCCCCCCCCCTCCCCCAAAGGATATCAGTCTGAAATCCATCCACTCCCTGGGACCATTTTAAACTCAGGGCAACCTGGTGGCCATAGAGCAAAGGCACCACCACCTGCGCCCTGGGGACCTTCCAGTCACACAATGGACACCTCTCCTTAGACACCCAGGCCAGACAGAGGCGTTCGTGCCAGGTCTGGGGGGAGGGGAGCTGGTGGACAGAGACCCATTGGTAGGGTGACCATTCCAGCTTGCCTGGGGCTGAGGTGTTGCTCAGGGTTTGGGCTGTTAAGTGGAAAGTTCCAGGAAAACCGAGACCATGGAGCTGAGAAATGAGGCGTGGGAAGGTGCTTCAGGAGCCACCTTCCCTGGGGGCTGGAGGGGCTCAGGACA
>NW_005356003.1:565964-576183 GCF_000412655.1 Myotis brandtii | reverse complement strand
GTGTGTGTGTGTGTGTGTGTGTGTGTGTGTGTGTGTGTGTGTGAGTTTGGTAAAAACGTGCATGAGTGCGACTGCATGTTTGTGTGTGGAATGGTGCGTGGGATAGCATGCTTGTGAACGTGTATGATTGTGTCTCTGAGTGTTTGCAAGCGTGTGAGTGTGTGTGACAGTGTGTGTATTGTCCATGTAGAGGTGAAGGCTGAGAGGCCACAATTTGAGCTGGAGCAATGGTGAGTTCTGGGTGGTGGGATGAAAGGGTTCAAACTGTGCCCCTATTCACATCTGAACATCTCTAACAGACATGTATATTTTTTATTGCCAATAAGTCAAAGTTGTTTTGTTTTTAACTCTAGACACCATCCAGCAGTCCCTTCCCCAGTCCTCCCACTGATGTCATCCCTGGTCCCTGCATTTCTGGCCTTTGTGTAGCCATCCCCTTGGCCTGTATGCCGGCTGGGAGGTCTTAAAAGGTGGAGCCCTCACCTCCCAGGGCTGCCAGATCCCAAGGCAGCCCAGGGACCCACGGCAGGGCTACTGCTGGGACAGAAGGGTACAATCCAGGATCCTGCCCCCTCCCAGGCTGGCCCTGCTCACCGTGACCCAGGACGTCATCGGTGGGCAGGAGGGCTTTCCCTGGGACTGGTCTCCTGACCTGAGACCCTGGCTCCAAGCCCATGTTGATCCATTCGCTGGGAGTCCGGCAGTCAAACTCCTCATTGTCGAACACCTGGAAGAAAGCAGCAGATGTCAGGAGAAGGCAGCTCAACCCACTGGGGCCCGAGTGGCTGGGCAGGCAGAGGATGGGGTACCTATGTAGGCTCCTCCAGATGTAGGTGCTGCAGATTGGGGACCAGAGAGCTGAGCACCTCCTCCGCTGTTCACAGGGGCCCATGAGTTCTGTTTCTATGGAACCCTGGATCCTTGTCAAGCTAAACCATCCTGAGGTTCAGGCAGAGGGGTGCCTGGGGACTCACAGGGGGATAGGGGCTCTTCTTCCTACTGCTCAGGGTCATCTAGCTCAGGTCCGAGGCAAGAGGTGGCCCTTGATTTTCCTGAGCACCCACCCAGACTTGGGAATGATGGAGAGTCAGGGTTGACGGGAGGCCCCTTAGCAGGGCCATGTGCAACTGGATTCAGCTCTGCCTCCCACGAGACACTCAGGGCCAGGGAGAGGAAGGACGGGGAGGCGGTGAAAGCCAGAGCAGGTTATCTTCCCTCTTTCTCCTCCCTGGGCTCAGTTTCCCCATCAGTACCCCAAAGGGGCTGCAATGATGCCTCCTCCACTCCATCTCCCCATCTCAGTGAGCCTAGGACAGTGTGAGGGAGGCCTGTACATATTCCACAGTCCAGCTGGGCTGCTTCTTGGTGCCTGTGGGGGGCGGGGAGGAGGAGCAGGCCTAGATGCTGCCTAGGCTCCCAGGGAAGAAGTGGAGAATCAGCACCCCATGAGTCCTCGGGCCCCTCTGTCCCAGCCTGGGATGCTTGAGACCCCCTAGGGGACTCCAATGATGCAGTTGCCCTGTTTGACAAGAACTTGCGATTGCCATGGGGTCCCCTTTCTGGTTTGACCCCTCAACGGAGGTCCTGCACCCCAACCCCCTGACCACCAGCCCTCCGTGGAAGTTGGGCTCACCTTCAGCGGGAGATAAATGGGGAAGAGCGGGTCGTTGCCCTGCTCGATGGTCTGGGGGTGGTAGGGGTCCGGGTGCCTGGGCATGAGCTTGTTGGAGTCGATGCCCTCATCGGCCAGCAACTGCGCAATGTCCAGGCTCAGGTACAGTCGCTTCCGCCTGGCGGAGGAAGACAAGGGAAATCTCATGATGGCTTGTGTGAACAAAACGGGTGTCAGCAAAAGCCCACAGGACCGAGGTGGCAGGGATGTGGCCCAGGGACCCTCCAGGGCCCTTTGCCCCTATGAGACTCATCAGGAAGCAGTGTAAGGACTGGAGCTGGTGTACTGGGCTCCAACTGCCCTTCTGTCCTGCCTGCAGTTCTACCACATTCACCCAAACGTCACCCTCCCCGATTCCACAGCAAGGAAGGCACTTTGTTCCTATTAAAAGACCAAAGGCCTAGAGGCTTTGATGTGAAAACTTGCACCCAGACTCATTTTAGTGACCTCTGTGGGGAGGGTCACTGAATTGCCCGCTGTCCCCCACCCCAAGTTGTGGGGACAGGCCCTCCCACAGCCCACCAGCCATACCTCTCAATCTCAATCTTGCGGGGGCACTGGCCTGGCAGCACCAGGAAGGGCACCTGCACCTTGGGCTCATAGGCCTGCAGCGGGAAGTCGGCCTGGGTGAGCAACTGGGTGGTGGCGCCAATGCGCTCCTCCTTCAGGCGCTCCTCGAAGTCGTCAGGAAACTCAAAGGTTCTGACTGCAGGTGGAGGAGGGGCAGGAGCTGCAGAGACTCAGGCTGGGGCTCAAACCACGCCCCCCCCCCAAGACAAAGCACAAGGCAGGCATGAGGCATACACACACTTTGGGACGTGGTGTGCATGTTAGCCTATGGCCGGGCAGTGGTGGGAGAAGCCAGACGTGGTGCCAGGCACCCAAGGGAGTGCAAGCCTGAGGGACAAAGCCTCCTGAAGGTCTGCTTGGTCCTGCTCTCCTTGCCCAGAGCCGGCATGCTCCATCTTTCCTCTCCATGCCGCCCACGACCCCAGCACCAGTGGCTGTAGCTCAAGCCAGATGCTGAACCAAACCTCCGGTGAGGACTACAACCAGATAGGAAGGCAAAGTGGTAGCTCCCTGCACATTTGGGATGGGTTCCTGCTATCCCTACCCTAGAGCTGCCCCCCCCCCTCCCCCAAAGGATATCAGTCTGAAATCCATCCACTCCCTGGGACCATTTTAAACTCAGGGCAACCTGGTGGCCATAGAGCAAAGGCACCACCACCTGCGCCCTGGGGACCTTCCAGTCACACAATGGACACCTCTCCTTAGACACCCAGGCCAGACAGAGGCGTTCGTGCCAGGTCTGGGGGGAGGGGAGCTGGTGGACAGAGACCCATTGGTAGGGTGACCATTCCAGCTTGCCTGGGGCTGAGGTGTTGCTCAGGGTTTGGGCTGTTAAGTGGAAAGTTCCAGGAAAACCGAGACCATGGAACTGAGAAATGAGGCGTGGGAAGGTGCTTCAGGAGCCACCTTCCCTGGGGGCTGGAGGGGCTCAGGACACCTCAGTGATGGCCCCCTCCATCTCCTGGGGGCCCTCTCACCCCTCCTTGAGCCTCACCCTCTCTCTGGGGCCCCACAGAAGCCTCCAGAGGCTCAGTTGAAGCCCATTCTTTCACCAGAGCTGCCACGTGCTCAGGAGAACCTCACAGCACAAGGCAGTTTTCAGACCCCTGGTCACCTGCTCTTGAGCCTGTGGGTCCATGACACCACTCCACTCCCAGAACATGGGCTCCTGGGCCTGCCCTGAGTCTCAGGGCCAAGACGGAGCCAGGGGAGGAAGCAAAGCCTGGCCTCTGGCCCCTGCTGCCTCGACGAGCCTGCTGGCAGCAGAGTGGACGTCTGCTGCTGGCTGCCCAGAACTCTGACTGCCACCACCCGGTGGCATTTCAGCAGAGCTGCTGACCACCCCACCCTACTCACCTTGGATGGTGGCAGCACCATCCCAGCACCCCCACAGCTCTTACATCTGTGGTTTGTAACCACTTTCTGGGCCACATATACTTGTGAGACTGTTGAACACAACAGGCTGGATCCTCAGATCACAGAATGCACATACATGTGATGTTTCCTCTGCCACTCTGGGGGGTTCATAGACGCCATGAGACCCGTGGGCCCTGGCAGGATTCATCTGGTTAGTGCCAACAAAGAGCCAGGCCTCTGCTGGGCTTGGAGAGCAGGGCAGACAGCTAGGACCCTGGGACATCTGTGCCTCATCGAAGGGGTGTCCTGTCTGCCAGCAAGTGGGAGGGCCCCACCTAGCTCCTCACCGCCACTCAGGGCCCCACCCTGCTCGCTGCCTCTCCTGGAACCACCCCATTCTTCCCTCCAGCACTGGGACTGCCCCACTTCCTGCAGACCCGTCCTGGTCCTAACAAGACTCATCACAGACACAGGACGGAGTCCTCATGTCCTCTTTCAGCAAACAGCCCCTGTGCACCGTCCCGGGCCGCCTCTGTTCGAGGTGCTGAGGCCCTATCGGGGAACAGCACAGACACAGTCCTGGCCTTCTCCAAGCCCCGGCCCGGGGGAGGCAGACAAGGCACATGTAAATGCCCTACCATCCCCAGCTGGGAGGAGGGAACGGGAGCCCTGGCCCTCAGCACCCCACGCCCTCCACGCGGTACCCTTGTCACAGCTCTGAGAGTGTGAGAAAGCAGCTGTGGCTCACTCAGCACTCAGGTCAGCGAGCAGGGCCCTTGCCAAGCACCTCATCCCTTGTTATCCCCATTTTACAGTAGAGGAAACTGAGACCTTCAGCCAGGGTCTCCCTGAGGCTAGAGTCCCACCCAGTCCTCCAGGGCACTGACCTTTTGGGGTGAACTTGTCAAGGTCGGCCTGCCGTAAGAGGTTCTGGTTCATGGGAGGGCCACAGCATACTTCCTAGAAGCAAACCGCAGAACCCCAAGGGGGCATAAACATCCCGGGGACAGGTAGGACCTGGGAGGGACCCCAAGGCCAGGTGTCTTCCTGGAGTCCACTGGGGAGCACCACAGGGGCCTGGGGGTGGGGCAGAACCAGAGAGTTTGTACAATTCCCCATTCGAGGCTGCAGTGGGCCCTACCCCTTCTGGTCTGGCACTCCTCCTTCCGAGAGCACTCCTGGTGTAGGTCCTGGAACTGAGCCGCAAGGCAGAGGTGCTGCGAGGCCAGCAGGGGTCTCTGTGTGGACCTCCCATCTCCAGGCAGAGTGAGTGTCAGTGGGTTCTTGTCCTATCTCTCTTAGCCCCTCCCCTGCTTAAAACCTTCCTAACACTGTCTGGTGCCTAAAGGGCTCAGTGAACCCCCTCTCTGTTCTCTCCCTGCCTCAAGCCTCTATCTCTTCTCTCACAGTGTACTTTCCTCCACATGGGCCATGGGCTCTGTCAGGGACCCCGAGCCTTTGTACTGTCTGTGCCTTCTGCCTGGGAACTGCCCCCACCCCCACACCAGACATCATCTTACCTCTTAGATCTCAGCAGTATGCAACCTCATCCAAGGACCCCTCCCAAACCAAAGCCATTGCCCCATGACAATAGAGACATTATCTCTCATCTGTACTGTATCCAGGGCTCAGTCCAGGGCCTTTCACACAGCAGGTACTCAGTGATGAATTGTTGAATGAGTGAACAGATAGATAGACGGACAGATGGATAGTCAGGAGGACGGAAGGAAGGGTGGATGAGTGGGTGGGTGGATGAATAGACAAATTAATAGATGGGTGGGTAGATAGGTGGATGGATAAGTGAACAAATGAACTGATGGGTGGGTGGATGGGTGGATGAGTAGATGGAAGGAAGGAAAGAAGGATGGACAAATGGAACCCACAAGGAGGGCTCAGGCTTGGTAGGAGATGGCTGCCACACTCACCCCAAGCTTATCCAAGGATCCAGGGCTGAGGATGTCAGAGTAGAATCCACGCTGCTTCATCAGTGGGTACTGCTTATCAGTGCTTGTCAGGGGCAATTTCTGGAGCTGCTCCAAATCGGGGAATGTGGGTGGGACTACAGGCCAGGGTGAACCTGGGGGCTCAGAGCTTGGAGGCTCCTTCAACCCAGAATCTGGTCCCACAGCAATCTTTCTCAGTTTATGCTCTAGGCTGGCAGGAGTCTTCATCACAGAGTACTTTGGGGGCTCCTCAGTTCTTCTGCATTTCTGAGAGCTACTTCCTGGGCATAAGCTTTCTCTCTTATCCCGTTCCATGCTGTTTCTCGGGGCAATGTCCCAGCCAGAGCTCCTAGGAGAAGATACTGGCATCACTTGCCAGCCTCTGCTCAGTCCCCAGGACACCATCAATCAGGATGCCTTGTTGGCCACCCAAGACAGTCCCAGCCTTCCAGTCATGGATAACAGGAGAGGGAGCACAGAGGAGGGCGAGGGGTCTGCCTAGTCTGGACAGGCACCCAGAGCAGGGAGGGTCCCATTAGGAGACAGGGCCTTCCTGCATGCTGCCTGTGAGAAATGAGCCCCCAGAGTCAGGGAAGAGAGTCTGGGAAGCTCTGCAAGTGCCCCCACCCCGATGCACCCTCCTACTCACCCCTCTCCCCCGTGTCAGAGAGCTAGGCCTGGCTTCTCACAAGGGGAGACAGAGGGCGGCCCAGAGCTCACTCACTCAAAGAAGGGCCCTGTTTGGTTTCCCCTATAATGACTCACCCACCGGCAGCCCTGGTGCCCTCCGTCCGGCCCTGCTGGATGCCCTGCCTCTCCCTATGTGGGAACGGGGCCATGCCCTGCCTCCCCCACCCATGCCTGCCCTCCCAACCGTACCCCAGGATCCAGAAGACAAAGTGGCCTCCACAGAGGGACACAATTCTCCACCGCCCACAGATCCCACTGCCAGAAACTTCGCTCAGGGTCAGCCAGTTTAGGAAACATACACACACACACCCAAGCTTCCCAAAGGGAGCAGCAGATGTGCCACTGGGTTGCACGATCAACCACCAACCTAAGGTCAAGGGTGAGTAGAATTTTCATTGTTGGGTGAGCAAGCCCTTGACCACATCAAAATGCACCACAGAGTGAACTCCTTGGTCAGGGGAGCATTATAAGAAACTGGACAAAGGTATGGGAGAGAAGAGGTTTCCATATAATACCCATGCAAAAATTAAAATGAATGAGTTTACCATGATCGCAAAAATGTCAATTAAAAATGTGGAACATCTTAACAAAAGGACATAAGGGCCTGGTCCAAGTAACACCCTCTCCCCCTCCCCCATTCCATTTCCCACCCTATGCGTGCTGGGAGAAGGCAGCTGGGAATTCGCAATACAGGCCACGCTTTTGGCTAGGTGTTCTATGCTCTGTCGTCTCTATTTTAGCCACTGTTGGGACTGGCTCGTGCAGGCCTCCTGTTGGATCATGCAGGGGAATCTTGCCTGGACTGACCTGAAAGGCAGGTAGGCAGTCGGGGGCATCTGGTGCAAGCTCCCCAGCCATGCTGAAGCAGCCTGCAGTTGCTGAGTCCATTCTAAGAAGGGGATGGTGAGTTGGCAAGACAACTTGAGGGACTGCGAAGGGAAGATTGAGCTCTGGCAGGAAGTCCCAGACTCAGCCCCAAGGCTGACCAGCTTCTATCCAGTTAAGCATGCTGGGAGTTACCAGAACTCTGCTCCCTGAATCCTCTCCTGGTGGCCAGCTGCCTCCCAGAGCAGGTGCTGAAAGCAATGCTAAGTCTGGTCCACCTGTCTAACAGTCACCAGGGTGCTCTTCCTAGAGCAGTGATGGCGAACCTATGACACGCGTGTCAGAGGTGACACGTGAACTCGTTTTTTGTTGTTGATTTTTCTTTGTTAAATGGCATTTAAATATATAAAATAAATATCAAAAATATAAATCTTTGGCCCTGACTGGTTTGGCTCAGTGGATAGAGCGTCGGCCTGCGGACTGAAGAGTCCCAGGTTCGATTCCGGTCAAGGGCATGTACCTTGGTTGCGGGCGCGTCCCCAGTGGGGAGTGTGCAGGAGGCAGCTGATCGATGTTTCTAACTCTCTGTCCCTCTCCCTTCCTCTCTGTAAACAATCAATAAAATATATATTTAAAAAATATATACATAAATCTTTGTTTTACTATGGTTGCAAATATCAAAAATTTCTATATGTGACACGGCACCAGAGTTAAGTTAGGGTTTTTCAAAATGCTGGCACGCCGAGCTCAAAAGGTTCGCCATCACTGTCCTAGAGCATCCGAAGGACAGAGGTCCCACTGGAGATCAGCCCCATCACAGCTGCAAACCTACAGATGGCTGTCTCATCCTTGAACAGAATCGACACATAGAGCAGACCTTGGAGAGGCCAAGGTCCCAGTTCCACCAGAAAGCATTCCATTCCCTGGCTTCACCAGCTCCCAAATAGGCTAGAATATGCTCGGCTGCTTCACTGCTGTATTCTGAGAGAGACGCAGAAATGCCCAGGAAACCAGTGTTGCTGAGGGCAAACGGAGTCTGTGATTGGGGGGCTTGCTGCCTCTGTGAGCCATTTCCCGCTGAACAGGCTGACAGTGGGAGCACGCATCCAGGCATGTCCCAATAAGGAAGATGGAAGAGTGAGCTGCAAACTCGGAGTCCTGTTTCCTCTCTGTCAACCCTTCACAAGGATCAATAGCTCCCTTCCAGTCCCACCCACCCCAGCTCTGGGCACTTGTACATTGCCAGTGTGCACAGGGCCTGTGACAGACAGACAGACCTCTCTCTTCTGTCACAGCCCATGGGTGATGGCAGCTGCTGCATGGGAATGAGTGTGGCTGGCAAGAGGGAGAGGACATGGTTCCCTGCAAGACCTCTGCTGGGCACTCTCCTTCATTTGTGTGGGGGAACTGGCCAGTAAGATGCCAGTGTTGGGGATGATGAATGCTCTTAAGGGGTCTAAATGTAGCTCATGTGTCATCTCTTTAAACCTCTGAGGTGGGACCTGAGACTATCTTCATTTCTCTGAGGCGGGAAAAACAAGGATCAGAGAGGTTAAGTGACCTATGCAAGGTCACACAGCCAGCAAGAAGCATAGTTAGAATTTGAACCCAATTTATTCTTTCTCCCCAGTCAGATCACCTGGGAGCTCTCTTGGCTTGAGCTGGAGGGAGTTTCAGGTTAGATTCACAGGCATTCAACCCCATGTGACCCAACACCCTGGCAGGTACTGGGCTGAATGGACACGGATGAAAAGTGCATTTGATCTTCACAACAGGTACTATTTTTATCACCAATCCACAAACAAGGAAACTAAGGTCTAGAGAAGTCTAGAAACTTGCAAAGGACACACAGCCAAGAACTGGCAGAACCAGAATGGAAACTGAGATCTTCACCTCTGGCTGACCCAAACGTCCATGTCCCTAGGACCATAACAGTGGCTCTCAAACTGTGTGCCAAGGAACCCTGAGGTTTTGCTACGTGAGAACCTGTGGGGAGGTGAGCCTAAGCAGGAGGGCTTCTAAGCCACCCACCCTGATTCTACAAGGACCCTGTACCTTCATGTTTCACTTACTAGAGTTCTGTGTAAGATCTCATTTGACAAATGGATCTGTGGCTTAAGGGTTTTTGGAAGTCTCTGTCCTTGTCAAGCTACCTGGCAAACAATACTGTGGGTACTAGTAACCCCCACAGACTGGGGTTCTCTCCTTTTTAGAGCACTTACCTGATGCCCCCTCTGTGTTCCCACCAGTGAACATCTCTCTTATTATATGTAAACACCTGACTCGCTGGCCTGCTGAGCATGAGGGCTGCTAGCGCAGGAATTTTCTAGTAACGTTGATCTTTAGAACCTTGGTACCTAGCAGGGGACTGACATAGGCTTTGCACACACAGGGTAGGTGCCTAAAGTGTTTGCGGAAGGAAGGAAGGAAGGAAGGAAGGAAGGAAGGAAGGAAGGAAGGAAGGAAGGAAGGAAGGAAGGGAAGGAAGGAAGGAAATGGAGGCTGTTGATTTCTGTAACAACTTGTGAGATAGGTGCCTCAGTTCTGGGCCAATTTCTAGATGGGGACACCAAGGACGGAGGAGACGATGTGGTAGCGATCAGGAGGGCGACTGAGTGGCTGATGAGGGCCAGAATCTCGGCCCCTTCTCTTCTTGGGGCTTCGACAGGAGGTGGGGTGGAGGGGCAGAGTCCCTCAAACCGCTCTGGTTAAACACAGGACTAATCTGCAAGGTTGTTTAAAAATGCGCCCATTTGCCCCACCTGCGTGCCTCAGTGGTGGAGCCTCGACCTATGAACCAGGAAATCACCGTTAATTCCTGGCCAGGGCACATGCCCGGGTTTCTGGCTTGGTCCCCAGCGTGGGGTGTGCAGAAGACAGCGGATCAATGATATTCTCTTTCATCATTGATGCCTCTCTCTCTCTCTCTCTCTCTCCCTCCCTCCTTCTCTCTTCCTCTCTAAAATCAGTAAAAAAAAAAAAAAAAAGTATATATTTTAAAATGCGCCACTCCTTTCCCACTTGCCAAGGCTCAGGAAGGGACGCTCAGACTCGCGGGCAGGGATGTGGACCCTGGGACGGCCGAGCGGCCTCCTTCCTGCCCACGGACCTCTGCGCCTGGCTGGGGACCCCCTGCCCGCGCCCGCCCCGCCCAAGCCTCCAT
>NW_005356003.1:562734-565642 GCF_000412655.1 Myotis brandtii | reverse complement strand
GCCCTATAATCCCTCCCCCCGCCCAGACTCTTCTACAGTGAGCGACAGTGCAGCCAAGTGCATTCTGAGAACTTGGATTGCATCCTGTTGTTGTGTTTAAAGCTGTGTAAATAATTTGGGGAGAATAATAGGGGAAATTTACGAATTGGACGTTTGTATTTAAGCCACAGCTGTAGGACTGATGGTCAGATCATTGCCAAAACGGTGGCTTCTGTGGCTTCTGGTTCTCATGCGGGGAGGGAGGGCGGGGGGAGAAAGGCGGCAGGGGAGGCGCTCAGAGTAACAGCTACACCCACCCAACTCCTCCTCCATCTCCCAGGGTGGGCAGTGGGTGCGCCGGCTCCCCCTCCCTAGTGTCATGCGCCCATTGCTCCAATGACCTGGCATGGGTTCGGGCTTTTATCCTCCTTCCTTTATCCTCCCGCCTGTCCTAGATATTGAATTATGTTTAATTTTCTTAGCTGTGATCATGGTATTGTGGTTATACAGGTGACTGTCCTTGTCTTAGCTGGTGTGGACTGAAAAATTTCAGGACAATGTCACAATGTCTGCAGCTTCGACTTCCTTTCAAATGGTTCAGCAAAACTGATATATAGGTAAGTGTAGGTAGGTCCTGGCTGGGTACTTCAGTTGGTCAGAACATCCTCCCGATATGCCAAGGTTGTGGGTTTGATCCTGGTCAGGGCACATACAAGACTCAACCAATGAACGCATAAATAAGTGGAATAACAAATCATTGTTTCTCTCCCCCATCCCCATCAATAAATAAATAAGTATAGGTAGGAGATAAATCAACAGTGGTCCAATGCTAACAATTAGGGAATCTGAAGGTTTACAGATGTCCACTCTACCAGTCTTTCAATTTTTTCTGTAAAGAAAAGAAATGGGTTACAAACAAAACAAAACAAAAAAAATTAAAAATCACCCCACCTCAACCTAAGAAGCCTTGCCCACAGCCTTCTCAGAATTGGTCCCATTTCATAGGTGGGGAAACTGAGGCTTGGTAAGAAAGATTCCTATCGGAGGAGGTAGTAGGACCTGATGCTCATTACATAGCTGTCTTATTTTATTTGACATCTTAGTAACGCTAGTTTGGTGCCAGGCCTGTGCTGAGCATTAAGGGTCCAGATTGGACCTGGACCCTGTCCCGACCATAAAATGCCTGTCGAGTAGCAGAGCCAGAGTGGCCAGGCATGAGGAACTCAGAGGGAGGGCATAAGCTGTGATTGGAAACAGTGAGTCAACCTTTGCACAGACTTCTGCTTCCTCTCTCCACCTACTCCTACTCCTGGCCAACTCCTTTTCATTCCGCAACACCCTTTGCTGGTGCAACCTTTTCTGAGCCCCAACCATGGTTCTATTTGCGTTTCTTGTTGGCATTCACATGGTAGGTACTCAGTGATCATTGTGGAAGGAAGGGAAGAACAAGGGCGAGGGGGATTGGAAGCAAGGGTGGCCATAGCTCTTCCAGGGGATGGAGACCCCCAAAGCCCTGTTTTGGGCAGCCTGGGGTTAGACTGTGCACCCCACTTGGCCTGTGCAGAGACACTTGCTTCCCTGCTTTTGCCTGGCATTTTCCACACTGGGTACAGCTGTCCAAAAAGCTGCAGTACCCATCTGGTTGCCAGGGCAACATCAGCCCATGGTGGGACGTCAGGAATGACAGGGGCAGAGTGCTAATCCTGAAAAGTTGCCAAGCAACACAGTGGGTTGGTGACATCACAGGGGCCATGGCTGATGGGCACATGGACAGGCGACTGCAGAGAGGGTCTACTCTCAGGAGATTCAGCTCACAGAGTCACTCACCCGCTGCTATGCAATGGTCACTGTTGCATCCCTCAACTGGAAGGTGGGTTTGAGTAATGGGGACCAGGGGTGCTGCTTTTCCCAGCAGCCCTGGCAGCTCCACCTTGAACCTCTACAAGTGTGGGCAGTGGATGTGACTACCTCCCTCTCTCTCCTGAGAAGCTGGCAGGAGACTGTGGCTCAATCTGGGTCTCCAGTGCCCACCCTCTAATGGCCCCATCTTCTGCAATGGTTGGGAATGGGATCAGGCTTTGATGTCCCTGCCCTGCCCTGGAGGCCACCATATCTACTTGTTCCCTGGGAGAAGAACAAGGGGCTGAGCCATGAGCGCCCTGAGCTCCTTGCCCCTCCTGTGGTGGAAGGGCAGTCTCTTGCCCTGAACTGGCGGGAAAGGAGGTCAGATTTGCTCTTGTTGAAATGAGGGGAGACCTGATTTTGCCAGAGTTTGTAGCGGGGGCAGTTCTCTGCCCATCTCTGGTGGCCTGGAAGCTCAGGGCTTGGGCAGACACATTGCTTTGGGTGCCCTGGCCCAGCCCAGCCCTTTCGGGCACGGGATGTGAGGGCATAGCAGACCTGTGCTCCCTCCCTGAGCCTGCTTGCTGGCAGTGCTGAGGCAGGGCACTGCTTCCCTGCCTGAAGAGATGAAAGTCCGTGTGAATGGGCGACAGGAAGGACCCTTCACGTGGCTGGCCAGCCGGAACAGAGAGCAACAGGCGCTCAGATAGGGTAGCTGGCAACTACCTGCTCCCCCGCTGCCCTGGGGCCCCCAGGATCTCCCTCTGGTTTGCTGGGCCAGAGGCTCTGAGCTGCTGCCAAGTAAAACCTAGTCATAGGCCTGTGAGTGTCAGAGAGGGCTGGTGAGGTCTGGGGTTCACCCCCTCCTCAGGCCTCCCCTGCCTCCCTGCCCCTGCCATTGGCCAGCTGGCCTCAGCAGTTCTGACCAGAATTGTCTTTGATGAATAAAAATGGAAACAAATTCTCCTTTGATCCACATGGTCAGCTTGACAGCCCAGATCACAGGGAGGAGGGGTGGAAAGGAATTCCTGGGGGCTGTAGGATTGAGAAGCGCTGGCCCCTGGGTGCTCAGTTCTCATCCCTTCCG
>NW_005356003.1:553741-562603 GCF_000412655.1 Myotis brandtii | reverse complement strand
TCCCACCTGTACTTTCCAGCTGGAGTCCCCTCCCTCTCAGTCTCCCTACAACTTCCCATCGCATCTCCGGCTACCTCCTCAGGAAGCCCGCCCTCAGCCCACAGAGCACGCTCATACGCCCTCAGGGGCCCCAGAGGACCGTGGTCAGTGCCCCTTGGTGGGCAACCACACCGAGGTCACTGCTGTGTCCTCCAGCTGGACGGTGGGCTTGAGCAGCAGGACCAAGGGTTGCTGCTTTTCCCAGCCGCCCTGCCAGCCAATCACTCCTAGAGAGACCCTTCGGAAGTGACTAGGAGGCAGAGCAACTCACATCGCAGCCACCACCCTGAAGATGGCGGCACGGACATCAGCCCAGCTGCGCACGACCCCTGTCCCCCATCACCGCCCTCTGACCTGTACTTCCAGACCACACCAGGGGACAGGGTCCAGGATCCTGAGGCTCCAGAAGCAGCTGCCAGGAGGCCATCCCACTGGCCCCTACCTACCTGGGCCAAAGCTCCAGGTGACAGGCGACAGGGCTGTGATGTCTTCCGACATTTCCATGGGGCCCTGAGAAGCTGCAGAGAGCTGTTCATCTCTGGGGACATCCCAGCTCAGACCTCCTTCCAAACTCTGAGGGAGGGAATGGCTGCTCCCATTTGACAGGCAAGGAGACTGAGGCCCTGAAGTAGAGGCCTTGTTAAGGTCACATACACTGCTGACCAGGCAGAGCTGGCTTGGCCGCTGGACCCTCTGCTCTTGCCTGGGGACCTCCCAGCTACCCATTCTGGTTCCATAGCCCCTCTTGGCTGACCCTCAGAGCAGGCAGCTGGGCCTGGGGATGGGCAGGCATTGCCTTGAGGAGGGTGCCTGGGCTGGGGGGCAGGTGTGGTGTCTGTGGGGGTAGCAGGTGCAGGATAATGGGGCCACCGGGGGAGGCCCAGGGAGCAGGTGCTGCCATGGAGGGGGTGAGGTTGCCATTGTACTCCTGGCTCTGAAGGGGGATCCCTGTGAGCTCCTGGGCCACCCTGGCTGATGCTCAGAGGTCGTCCAGATGCCTGGGCTCAGGCACACAGCCAAGCCCCTCCCCTGGGTCCCAGCAACCGCCAGGTTGTCATGACAACCAGCACTTTCATCCCTGTCCTTTTGTCTGGTCACGGTTCAGCTTTTGTGGACCAGCCATAATTGGGGTTATGGAGCAGGGGGCCTTGCCTCAGGACACACTCAGTGGGGCGGAGTTGTGAACCGCAGCAGAGGGGGCTGAAGGGCAGGTGAAAGAAAACTGGAGACCAAAAAGGCTGGGCTTTGCTGGCCGCTGACCCCTGCAGCCTCCTCTCCTAGTGGCTGACCACACCCTCCGAGCAGGGTGTGCAGGCCTGGGGGTGACCTGGGGCCCAGGCCCTCCTGTCCCCTTTCTGAGCTTCATTTTTCCTTCTGTGAGTGGAGCTGTGAACAACCCCTCTCCCCTGGCGCACTGTGGCTCTGGGAAGTGAAAGAGTATGAGCCAACCAGAGTTTAGTAACTCCCCTGTACAACTGGGGAAACTGAGGCACAGAGCAAAGCTGGGCCCTGGCCTGGATCACACCACAGTAAGCAAGTGGCAGAGCCAGGCCTGCAGGGAAACCAGGACATCAAGGCATCAGACCCCCAAAGCAAACGCAAATTGAGCCTCAGGGTCATCCCTCCTTCTGACACCCCCACTGGGAGGAGCTTAGCCTGTTTGGAGTGAGCCTCTGCAGGGCCCGCCACCCTCCATGGGATCTGGGGCCCTGCAGGCCCCTCACACTCAGGACAGACCAGAGATGGCGGGGTCTGGTGACATGCCCCAGAGATGCCTCCAGGTAGACACCTCAATCAGGGTGGGTCTGCATCCCCCTTCTCCACCACCACTGGCTCCAATGAAACTGAGGAGCAGGAGGCCACAGGGAAGCGGCTGAGGTTGTACCTGCACCCGGAGTGAATACTGAACAGAGAACCGATTTCAACAAGCAGGGCAGGCCCCACATCGAAGCACGGCTCGGCCATCTCAAGAAAATGTCACTTCCTCTCCCCCATGAACATCTTCCTCTGGGTTAGCTCTGTGTCTGCGCTGGATGTGAGAGGGGGGCTGCGGTGGGGTCTGGTACTTGAGGCCAAATCCTGGGCTGAGGCTGCAACCCTAGGCAACCCACACCAGGAGGACGGGGTCCATCTCTATAGTTATTCATCGTTGTGTGTAATTAACCCATTCTCGGGGACTTAGCATGTGTCATGAGGTTTATGCACATGATGTCATTTAATCCTTGCACCAGCCCAGAGAGGTTAAGCTGTCTTGGGAAAGGAGATCAGCAGACCCACCTGTGAAATGGGGAAGGGTAGGAAGCAGGGCTGAGGCCACTGTTAGGTAGAAGATAGTGCGAGGCATATTTGGGCTCAGGGAAAAACCTTTTTTAAAAATATATTTGTATTGATGTCAGAGAGGAAGGGGGAGGGAAAGAGAGATAGAAACATCAATGATGAGAGAGAATCATGGATGGGCTGCCTCCTGCACACCCCCTACCGGGGATCAAGCACACAACCAGGGCATGTGCCCTGACCAGGAATCGAACCGTGACCTCCTGGTTCATAGGTTGACGCTCAACCTCTGAGCCACATCGGCAGGGCCAGGGGAAAACTTTTTATAACGGCCGAAGTCAAGGCTGCCCCGGTGGCAGGGAGCTCCCTGTCCTGAGAGACATGCCAGGAGAAGCTGGATGGGCCCTGTCATTCAGGCATCAGAATGGAAACGGAGTACTTACTAGTCCAGAGTGTGTAACCCTGGAGGGGGCTGAAGGACAGTGGGGACATCTGCCCAGAACTACTCCCCTGTGCCTCGTCTCCAGGGGTGACTTCCACTTTCTGAAATGTCTTTCTTAGTGAGAAATCTCAGAGGACCAGGGACAGCACAGGCGGGAGCACAAGGCGGGGAGTAAGCATCCCAAATGTTGCATCCTGGGCACTTCCCTTCCCTAGCCCCGGCCCTGCGGGGATGTCTCAGAGCCCAATGGGACTCCCAAGGCCCCTCTTCGGGGGCTGGCAGCTCGGCTAGCATCCCTCATGCTCAGCTACTCCTCTCCAGATTTTAGCCGCAGCCCTGGCCTCCTCACTGCCAGTCACCAGTACCTTTTCTACCCAGCAGCCCTTCTTAGGCTCCTCCACGGCCCCCTCACTCCTGCCTGATTGGGTCCCTCATTCTCCCCACTTGGCACCTGGTGCTGTCCTCTGGCCAGAGGGAGGCCCATTTAGTTCCTGCCACACACCAGGGGCCTGCCCCCTCCTCACCTGGGTCATATTCACTGCAGTCAGACCCTTTCCTCCCAGGTCTGGGTGAAGTGCCCCCCCTGTGCTCCCATGGCCACGCCAAAACTGTGTGGCCAGGCCCATTGGTGTGTCTGTCTCCTCAAAAAGACCAAAGGCACCATGGGGCCGGGTCCTACCTGTTTTGCCCAGCCTGTGTCCCCACCCCTGGCCCGAATTGCCTAGCACAGAGGAGATGCTCAGTGAACGACAGCCAAATGGATGAGCGAATGGGAGTGTGACCAAGTTCCAGCCATGCTGTGCCCACGCTGCGCAGCCAGAGGGGAAAGATGCCTGTTGGTGGCTTTGTGCAACCTCCCACCCCGACCCCTGAGAGGGGAACACGTCTGAGAGTTCAGTAGGTTTTCCTAGGCCTGGCTGACCTGGGACCTCCAGCTACTGCTCTCCTGGAGTGGTCCCCGGCCTGCCTGGCTGCCACACCCCGCTCCCAGCTGAGTGGCAGCCTCCTGACTGCCTGGCGGGCTTCCAGGCCTCGGAGGAAGCCACCGCCTTTGCCACCACCATTACTGTCACAGCCACCCCTGCTTCTGTGAAAATGCAATTACACCCAACAGCCGCCGCTTCACTTGAGCCTCGCCATTCACACCTGGAACTAATTAACTTAATTAGGCCTTAATGAGCTACGCTGGTCGGAAGGCCTATTTTTACTTAATTATCCCATAATGTGCTTGCGTGGAGGCGCGGGTCCTGGAGGATGGCTTTGGCGGTGGCAGTGCAGCCATCTCCTCTCTCTGCAGAAAGGATGCCCGGGAGTGATGCCCGACTGCCAGGCGTAGGCCCCCAAAAGCTGAGAGTCGGGGAGTGGAGGCTGAGGCAGGAACCAAGGGCCATGCCTGTGGGAACAGCACCCCTCTCACCTCACGAAGTCCCATCCTTCTGGCTGCCCTGCCTCAGCTGGGGCTAACGCCACATGGCTCTGCTGAGGGTGTGGCAGGCAGGGCCTGGCTGGCTTTTGCGTTCACAGACCTCTGGCAGGGAAGGGTGGGGCTCGGAGTTATTTCTCCAACTGTCTCTGATGGGGAGCCAGGCTCAGAGAAGTAAGGGGCTTGCCTGAGGACACACAGCTAACTTGTGGGGATGAAGGTCCCAGACCCTCTGAAGGAGACTTTCAAGGCATGATAGGATCCTGTCAGGGTGAGGTCTAGCCCTTCCCACGCTGGACCGGGTTAGGGTGGGCAGAGGATCGCCTGGACAGCTGGCCTCCAGGATTTCCATGGCAGCACCTTCCCCCCCTAGTTGGGCCTTGGCTCAAAAAAACCAAGTTTGTCTAATCAACTTCTCTAGCTTTGGGGTGAGGTGAGGTGGACTTGGCTCACTGGGCAGATATGAGGGAGGCATGGAGAGCAGGGTCCCTCCTTTCCAATTTGCCTCTGCCTTGGCCCTGCCGAGCTGGGGGGCGGGGGAGGGGGGTTCCTAGATGATTTGGCTCATTTGGATCTCTGGGTTCCTGGGGCTGGGGGGACTTTGGCTAAAGATGGATCAACCCTCTCTCCCTGGAGCAGTCCTCTCTCTGGAACTCCAGCCTTAAGTCTGACAACTGTTGTCTTGGTTCCTGCAGCCCTACCTGGCTCTGGATGTCCCTCTCCCTGGCCAGCTCTTCCCAGCATTCCCCTCTTCTGAAAATGGCCACACCATTCACTGATGTGCTCAAGCCAGGAACTGAGAGCCACCCTTGACACCCCACAGCTACCTGTCAGGGGTCCTGATGGTCATGCTTCCAATCAGCATCCCCAGATACCAACTTCCCACCAAGCCCCCTCCCCCACCCCTGTCCTGGCCACCATCGTCTCCCATCTGGGCAGCCCTCCACAACCCAGTGTCCACACAGCTGCCACAGTGATTTTTAAAAACCACTCCCAGTTCAAAACCCTCCAGTGACTTCCTGTCCCACACAGAATAAGGTCCGTGGGCCTTAGCCTGCCCTATCGTGCCTGCCTGCCGCTCTGGTCTCATCACCTCCTTTCTCTTGTCCTGGCTGCAGTCACGTGGGCTGCCCTTTAGTGCCTCGAAAGCTCAGGATTTTGTACTTCCTGCTCCTCCTGCCTAGTATGCTCTTTCCCCTGACCTCTAGGTCCCTCAGATCTTGGCTTAAATGTCACTGCAGACTTTCCTGGCCCCACACCCTGGTCTCCAGGCATATCACCTTGTGAGGGCCTTCTGCACGGCACCTGCATGACACTGCTCCTGTTTTCCTGTCTCCCACGGCTAGAGAATAGGCAACATGGGGCCAAGGATTTCATCGGTCTTGGTCCCTGCGGAACCCCTAGCCTACACCACCATATGCCTGGCACACAATAGGGACTTTTCGTTGAGTGGATGTTGAGGGAATGTTTTGACCTTCCATCAAACAGCCAGAGTCCCCACCACCTTCCTTGAGCTCCCCGGGCCACTCAAACACCTCACACTTGAGCATGGCATCCCCACATCCTACTCTGGCCCCCGGGCTCGGCTCACACAGTCCTCATCACCCGAAGTGCTCCTTTCCCCATCAGCGGTGGACTGAGACCCTGCCTCCCAGGCCCTGAGCTGCTTCTGACCAGTGAGGGAGCGCATTGGACCTCTGCCTGTTTGAACTGTATGCTTGGCTGGCCCTTGCCTTGGCTCTTCCCGGCACTTATCTCTGCCTGTCCTTTGGAGGAGACTCCTTGGGCCTGGGTCTGTCTGGACCGAGAGACCATAAGCCCCTGGAGGTGGTGACCATCATCTCTGCTTACCTATCACCTCCCATCCTGCCCCAGCAGCCAGGCCCAAGGTGGCTGGCCCATAGTCAGTGATTAGCAAACAAGTCAGCTCACCCTCCCCATGTGGCTCTAGCCCTCAGGAGGGGCTCGATAAGAGCAGGGCCCAGCTAGCTAGGGGAATGGAGTATAGGATGGAGCACCGCTGAGTGGGAAGGTCAGAACCCAGGCCTCCCAGACAGGAGACACGGGTTACCCAGTTCAGAAGGGCAGGGGGCCCAGACGGGCCCACAGAATTGCCAGTCAGAACTATCTCCCTCCCTCTAATGGCCAGGTAGGGCACCAGTGGGACACAAAGGGATGGATAACGATGATGTAATTTGGAGGGAGGGACGATAGATGTCAAGTTCTTTGAGTCCCATTTCACACAGGCTCTGGACAGGCCCAGGATATCTGAGACTCTCTCTTTTCACACAGGGAAACCGAGGCCGGAGGTAAGGGACCAGCCCTGCTGACCCAGCCAGGTGGGGGGTAGGGTTGCTGAGCAGTGACTCCCATCCTCTTTCACGTCCCTGCACTCCCTTCCCTCAGAGCTGTGAGGTTCCCTGATGGGGAGGCTGTGATGGTCTCCAGGGTCAGGGCTCTGCCTTCCAGCTCAGGGATTTTGGTGGTAAGAGGAAGGATGGAGAAGGCTGATTGCTAAGGCAGCCCTGCCCCCTCCACGGGGGAGGAGACCTCCCTAAAGCTGAGGGTGACTTACCTGGGCTTGAGGCATCTCTAGCCACGTTGGGCTGCCTTTTAGGGCTGGCACTGCCATGACTGGCTCTACCACTTCTCTTGCCCCGAGAAATCTCAGTTTCCCCACTAGTCCAATAAGGAAAAGAGTCATCATCCCAGACCTTCAGCCTGTGGCCTAGTAGGGTCACCATGTAGGGGCAGTGGCTCCTGTGAGCAGCGAAGCCCTGAAGAGAGAAGAGACAGCACCCTAATGAGGGCAGAAGGACCTAGAACACTCGGGCCCCTAATCTCAGCCACCCCAGCCAAGTCCCTGCCCTGCGCTGGGGTTGTGTGGGTTGGCGATGCCCAGATGTGACGGGAGAGGCTTAGTCAGGGACTCCATCACTGGAATGTGCCTTTCTGTCCTCACTGACTCTCCTGTCCCAGGCTGCTGTCAGCTGCCAACAGCCACCCCACGTACACACACACAACAGCAGCCACTCCCGCCTCCCCTCTGAGCAGAGACAGCTGCTGCGGCCTCCATGCTGGAACCAAAATTGAAGGAGCATTTTCACAACGTCGCCTCCCACTGAGGCTCCCAGTGCATGTTGAAGCCATGTGTTGGAGCCCACGTTACACTAATTATGTCATTACCCTAATTAAGTAAATACTGTATGTGCTAATAGGCTGAAATTTCTTCAGTGTCCCCAGTCATTACCCTAATTAAGTAAATACTGTATGTGCTAATCGGCTGAAATTTCTTCAGGGGGCTAGGCAGGGGGAGCGGAGGCCAGTGTCCCCGGGGTTATCAGATGGGTGGGCTGGAGGTCACAGATGCGGGGAGGGAGGATGAAGAAGGATGAGAGGGCGCTTCCCCCTGAGTTTAGCAGGTCCTGTGGTCACCCAAGTGAGGACCCTTGGTCACCGCCCTGGACAGAGGAGGAAGCAGAAGGTGCCGAGCAGGTGGTCAGAGACCCAAGTTGGAGGCCTGCCTTTGCCCTGACAGGCTCGTGGCCTTGAGCAAGCCTTTTTCCTCTCTCAAGTGGGTCTCCTAGTTCACCCCCACCTCAGCCAGACCAAAGCCTATGGATTCTGAGACATACTGGGCACAGTGGTATCAGAGGGACTCCATGTTCCGGCAGGACTAATCGAGCCACTGTCAGTCCTCTGTGGGACATCCGTTACATGCCCTGCCTGATGGGCCTGGGGGCAATGTCAGTGTGAACCAGCAAAGGAACAAACAGGGTTGGCATTCCCCAGAAGCCATGTGCGGTGGATGATCTGAAGAAATCTGGAGGGCTTCCTGAAGGAGGAGGACTTCACCCAGAGGGAAAGAGGAAATCAGGGCTTCAGAGCTCAGATTATCTTTCCAGGTGTGATTTTTAAATGCCAGACTTCTTAACCATAACCTTGAGGTGGGGGTTAGGAGGGGTAAGAGGGCAGCCATCTGAAGGACAGCCTCCAGATGGGAATCTAACCCCTTTGGAGGGACTGGAGGACACAGGAATGCCAGTCCTGTGTCCAGAACCATTACATACGCCCCAGTGTGACCAGAGCCTCCGTCCTCCCCTCTCAGAGTTGATCAGCATGGCCAGCTGTCAGGGAGGGCCCCCATCCCTGCCCGTCCTTCATGGGGTTGTGGAGAGGGTCCCACAGGCACTGTGGCTGGGGCCTCCAGCAGCTGGGTCTTCTCAAGCCCACTCAGGGCCAGGCAGTGCCCAGTCTCCTGAGTGTGCCCAGGGGCCGCCGCGTGGGCATCCCTGCTCTCCCAGCTCCACCCCACCCATCTGTTGCCATCTCCGCAGACATATGCTGCAGCTCCGCACCCAGAAAACACCACATGCTCACTTTGGTGGGCAATGGCTGCCTGCCTCCCAGGCTGGAGGAGAGAACAAAACGAGAGGGAAGTGGGACCTAGTCCTACACCGGCCCAGCTTCCAGGCGGCCTTGGTCAAGCCCCTCCAGCTCCCAGCCTCAGGCTCCCAAAGATGATGTCCACTTATGCGTTGCCTGTCCCAGGCCTTTATTCACTCCACACGATATGGTCTGGGCTCCCATTGGGCTGGCTCAGAAACAAATAAACTGTCTTTTCAGCTGTGATGTCTGCAACTTCCTCTCAAATGGCTCAGGAAAAAAATTATGTATGACTACA
>NW_005356003.1:552321-553642 GCF_000412655.1 Myotis brandtii | reverse complement strand
AAAATGTTACAATAGTTGAATATGACTAATGGGTATATGGGTGTCATACTATTCTTATTCTGACAACTTTCCTGTAAGTTTTAAATTATTTCTAAATAAGAAGTAGAAGAAAAGAAGGAAGGGAAGGAGGGTTCCTTTCATGGGTTTCCAGGCTACAAGAGGAGGCAGCTGGCCCAGTGGGAGCCAGGTTGATGTGGCTCTGCTTGTGGGGCCCGGAGAGAGTGGGGTCAGGCAGAGTCTAAGGGGAACAGAACGGGGTGGGGCGGGGCTGACTCTCTCTCCCTCTCCACGCAGCACCAGGCTCCGCCCCCGGCTCCCGCTCCTCTCCGGCCCTCCACAGAAGGCGGGTGCTGTGGATCCTATGAGGAGTCTCCAGTGGGAACACAGGGGACTTGTCTTGGTCAGAGGCCTGGGAAGGCCTCCTGTGCTCCGGGCATGACAGGAGACTGGCCCAGTCCCGGGCAGTGTGCCCTGGAGTAGAAAGGGATGGGGCAGCTATGGGCAAGGCCCCGCCACCTCGCCTGCCTCAGCAGCCCTAACACAGACCTGTGCCAGTTGCCAGAGCTGACCTGGTGCCCTTCCTGTCACAGCAGTGCCCGGCAGGAGGCGGCCTTGGGGAAGAGGCTCCGTATTCCCTCCTTGGTCTGATTAGGCGTCCAAGAATGTGGGTGTGGAAGGGGGGCTCTGTGGCTCTGGGCCCACCCTTGCAGCCCCTTTCCACCTCATCTCGTCCCTATGCCCTGCTTGCCCACTCCCTTCCTCCTCCGCCTCCTCTTGCCCATTGCACCCACCAGCCTTCCCTCCTCCCTGGGGGCCCCACATGGTCTCTCCTAAAAGCGGGCTTCCCCTACCCAGTTCTCAGTCCAGCTCTGGACCCCTCCCCCAAGGAGGCACGCATCCTGGTGTGTGGTCACTCACAGGTGTGTTCCCAGCTCACACCGGATGGAGGGGCCCCGCCCCCCTCACCGCCCAGCCCCTCTCCCCTTGACCTCAGGCGGCCACCTCAGAGCCCGGACCGCCCCAGAGTGGACCTGCCTCCGTCCAGGAGACTAGATGCTCCCGACTGCGGCCCCCAGAGGTCAGCAGGGGCTGCTTCCTGCGCTCAGACACCTTTGTTCTTCTCCCGCCTTTGTCCCTGGCCCCTGTCCTTGCAGCCAGCCCACCGGCCCAGTGCCTCGCTGCTGGCCTGGCTGCTCACCTCTCCGTGCCATTCCCCTTCCTGGTCTTCTGCTGACTCAAATGCCAGACCCTATCCTGGGACAGTGGTGGGGCGGCTCTGCCCACCCAGCCCAGCCCAGCCCGCCAGCCCGGCTGCCTGCCC
>NW_005356003.1:540446-552259 GCF_000412655.1 Myotis brandtii | reverse complement strand
TCCCTCTGTTCTTGGCCCTTCAGTCCCTGGGAGTCAGGCTTTCTCTCTCTCACGCGTTCTCCGCCCCTCCCTCTCCTCTCTCATCCTCTCCCATCTCTCCCCCTCCAGCCTCCACTCCTTCGCCTGCTCACTCACCCTCTCCCTCTCCCGCTGCCCCCCCTTTCTCCCCCACCTCTTTGTTTCAGCTGAGCACCGGCTCCTCCTCGGGACAGTTCCCACACCGCAGTGCCTCTGTGAGGAGACAGAGGGCACTGGGAGCCTGGAGTGCCAGCTGCAGGTGCCCCGTGGTCAGTAGGAGCCGAGGGCAGAGGGGCAGCCAGTTGCCTGGAATGGGGGGCTGGTGGGGGGCAAAGCTGCTTGGGAGCTAACAGGCTCTGTCCCTACCCTAGTGCTGGCTTCTGTGGGTGGTCCCGGGCTGAGGGAGACCCTGTGTGTGTGTGTGTGTGGGGGGGACCTGATGGGGAGGGCGGGGGCTGGGCTCCTGGACTGCCACTCCTCAGGGTTTGCCCGCACGCACGCCTTGTCCTGGAGTCCTCGCAGGGCGGCGGTGCTGTCAGGGAGGCTGGGACCCCTACAGGTGCCTGTCCCTAGTTGGGGTTTTGGCTGCAGGACAAGGGATGTGCAGGGCTGCTCTCACTGCCGGGCGGGGGGTGTAGGCAGAGGAGAGATCTGCCCCACCACAGGCTGGCTGCTTTCGCCCCAAGCTACTGACCACCAGACCCACAGAGCCACGGGGGGGGGGCCCTTCTCCCTCCCCTGGGGTCTCTGACCAGCTTCCCCAGACAGGGCTCCTGGGACAGCTTCACCCAGATTGCAAAACACTAGGTTTCAGGCCAGAGCCCAGATGCGCTCGAGGTCAGCTTCCTGGGGTGAGCTGAACTGGCCAGGGTGGCATGGTTGTGGGCTGGGGGGCGGGGGGGGGTACAGGTGGGAGCAGAGCCCTGGCTCCTGAGTGAGGCTACAAGTGCGGTCATTGGAGATGATCCAGGACGGGGAGGAGGTCCTGAGACTGAAGCTGGGACAGGTGGGTGGAGTGGATGGAGAGGCCTGGGCCACTACCCGGAGCCCCGCCCCCTTCTCAGCCGAAGCTGGGGGTGGAGCAGCAGGGCTAGGTGAGGAGAGTGTGTTGCTCACCTTTCCTCAGGATGGCTCCACTGGCTGCCAGAGGAGAGCCGGGGTGTGGGAGACCAGGGGAAACTTCCCAGTAGAGTGCATCTTGGGGGGGTGAGGGGGGTGGCCCTGGCTCTCTGTCCAGGGCAGAGCTGGGCACTACAACTCCCTGAACCCGCAGGGCCCCGCAGTGGACAAGTCCATAGTGGGTAGGGATCCCATGAGGTAAAGCTAAGGACGCTTGTCCCCCTAGGACTGGGCGGATGGGACACCTGTTCTGGGGCCTACCTCTCCCTCATCCTCTTCCCTGGCCAGAGCCTCCTCATCTGAGCAGGCAGCTACCTCTCCCAGACAGAGGTGGAATCAGAGCTGTTGGGCCCAGGTGGTCCCTCCTAGCCTACCCCATCCAGCCTCCAGAGGCCCCAGGCAGCCTGAGCCAGGAAAAGTGGGGGAGCAAAGCCTCAGGAACGGCCCTAGTGGTTACCAGGGAGGGGCTGACCCAAAGATTCCGGGCCTGGGGCCAAGTGAGGTCTCCCCACCCTGGTCTGGGCCTCATCACGCCCTTCACATGATCCAGACCCAGAGGGGTCAGGCTGCCCTGCCTATTTTTCTGGGACATGAGGGCTCTCTCCCAGGCTGGGCCAACTTACTCTAGTTCCAGCTGACCCTCTTCTGTTGGCTCCGTGACCTCCCAGGGCACCGTGCACCCCAGCAGCCATTAAAGCCTCAAATACCAGCCCCTGCTAGTGCCAGTCCAGGACTGGAGGGCAGTAGGCACTTGCATGGCCTTAGTCAATAGCCCAGGCCCTCTGGCTGTAAGCCTGGTGCTGCCTGGACCCAGGTGGTTTCCCTCAGCTGACAGCTCCCAGCTTCTTGGAAGAGGTCAGCACCTCTCCCTTCTTTTCATCCCTCTCTGAGCCCCGACCTGGCACAGATTTCTTACCCAGATCCATCTGGGCTGACACCTCCTCAGAGGTGTGAACAGGACAAGGATGCTGTCCCCAGTCAGAGGAGAAAACTAAGGCCAGGATAAGGACCTGGGACATGGAACTGACACCCTGGTGAGCGCCTAGATGAGAACGGGGTAGCGAGGCTGACAGTGTCCATCCGTGGCCCAGTCTCTCTGCCCCCTAAATCCTCAAGACCCTAATGGCATTGCCAGGGACAGAGGGGCTAGGTTACTGTGGGAGGGGAGGGTGGTTTGAGCCAGGGCTCCCAGCCTTGCTTCCAAAGTGGGCATTGAAGGGGCTGCCTAGGCTGGCGGAGGGCTGCTGGGACAGACGCAGAGGGGCAGGCAGAGGGGAGGTGGGGAGGGGTTCCTGAGCTGGAGACGCATCTCTTTCCCACCTGCGACACCTCCTCTACCTCCTTGCATGCTCTATCCCCCAGCCCTGCACAAGGAGGCCTCGGTAGCAAACTCCTAAAACGCCTCCTGGCATGATGCCTTGTCGAACATCCTCCCGAGGCTGGTTTCCACTGTCAATGTGAAGTCCAACCCCTTTGCCAATCGGCCTGTGCCAACCTTTGTGGCCTCCTGGCCCATCTTGCTTAACCTTATCCCCAACATTCTAAGTACACCAAACTGGGTGTCCCTACCCTGGGACGGAGCCGAGCACAGCTCAGAGGCCAGCTCAGTGACTGGTGATGGGTTCAACTGGACACACACGTGCCCACACCCTGGTCTGGGCTTCATCACGTCCTTCACATGATCCAGACCCAGAGGGGTCAGGCTGCCCTGCCTATTTTTCTGGGACATAAGGGCTCTCTCCCAGGCTGGGCCGTTCATATGCAGATACGCACCTTTGTATAAAAGCCCACCACCCTACTCGTGTAGTTTCCTACCAGATCACACACACACGGAGTTGGGAAATCTGAGCCAAGAAGGGTCTAACAAATCTGGCTTATGGATTCCTAGAGACACCGAGTGTGGTCCTGTCACCATCCCCAAGACCTTGAGGGGCAGCAGGGAGGCAGGAGTGGGTCCCCGGCTTTGGCTCAGCCCTCACTGGACCCAGGGTCTCTGAGCCTGAGGGTGGGCAGAACATGGTCAACCAGGTCCCAACCAGGTTCTGATTCTGGTTCTGTGTCAAGACTTGCTGTGTAGCCTCAGACAGGCCACCTTCCCATTCTGTTTTCCCAGCCAAAAAGCAAAGGAATTTGGATTAGCCGACACCTACGGGCTACCCAGGCTCACTGTCCAGCCGCTCTCAGTCCATGGCAATTTCAGAGAATGGAAGGGCCTGTGGGAGCAGCAGTCGAGGGTGCCAGGCACCCCCCAGGAGCTCCAGCCGGGCCAGGAAGAGTCCGGGGCTGGAGATGCGGTGGGTGCAAGGGCAGCAGGAATCTGAGCCAGGAGAGACAGAAGCCAAGAGCCACGAGATACGAGCAACGATTAGGACCATACTTGGCATTTATGGAGCAGATAATAAGTCCTATGAACACTCACCATGCAGGGTTCATCTCATTTTCATCTAGATTGAGGCCAAATATATGCTCTTTTATCTTGGGGATACCAAATGAGCAAATCTAATGGGTGAGGCTCGATCCAGCCCCTGGCCTCCCAGTCCCCACAGACACAGAGCAGGGACCAAGTTGGCACTGGGGAGCCGCTGGCAAGGCCCCACTCCCGTCCAACCCCTCAGCAGGTGTGTCAGCAGCCATGGGCACACAGCAGCATCTCTTGTGCTGAGTATCTATCTATGAATACAAACATGCATCCCCCTCTCGGCATGCCAACACGAACATGCACACACATGCACACATTGGGGACGTGGCAGACAGGTCCTCCGCCACAGGCCAGCCCTCTCCTGCTCTCGCCAGCCCTCTCCTGCTCTCGCCTGGAACTGGACACCCGGTGCTAAGACTTATGGTCCCGAGAGCAAGGATTGAAGCAGGGTCAGGCCATGTGTAGAGGTTGCCAGAGGAGAGCCAGCACACGGGCAGTCACGTGGGGACAATATCCCCTAAGACTATGACCCCCCCCCCGCATCAGCGGCAGAAGGAGCTGGTGCCTCTGCATCGACTGGTGCAAACTCTCCTCTTCCCCAAACCTCTGTGCCCCAGAGCACCGCTCTCGTTGCTCACCTCCCTCTCAATCCCCAGCCTGCCCGTGTGCTGTCCGGGTCATGAACCATCGCCAGCTGGGCTGTCCAGAGCTCAAGTGGGGACGCCAGCCCTCTCCTGCTCTCGCCTGGAACTGGACACCCGGTGCTAAGACTTATGGTCCCGAGAGCAAGGATTGAAGCAGGGTCAGGCCATGTGTAGAGGTTGCCAGAGGAGAGCCAGCACACGGGCAGTCACGTGGGGACAATATCCCCTAAGACTATGACCCCCCCCCCGCATCAGCAGAAACTCCGCGCAGGGCAGAAGGAGCTGATGCCTCTGCATCGAGTGGTGCAAACTCTCCTCTTCCCCAAACCTCCGTGCCCCAGAGCCCCGCTCTCCTTGCTCACCTCCCTCTCAATCCCCGGCCTGCCCGTGTGCTGTCCGGGTCATGAACCGTCTGCCAGCTGGGCTGTCCAGAGCTCAAGTGGGGCACTCTCCTCTTCCCCAAACCTCCGTGCCCCAGAGCCCCGCTCTCCTTGCTCACCTCCCTCTCAATCCCCGGCCTGCCCGTGTGCTGTCCGGGTCATGAACCGTCTGCCAGCTGGGCTGTCCAGAGCTCAAGTGGGGAGGAGCTGTTCCCACAGGGGGAGGGCAGGCCAGCTCTGGCCAGAGCCCCTCACACCTTCAGAAAGGAGGGGTGGCTGGGGTGGCAGAGGAGCCAGCAGCAGCAGCCCAGGCCTCGCTGTTCTCTATGGCTTTTTATTCCTATGTGATTCTACTGCTCACTCATATAGGGATTGGAGCCGTGGCGCACGGCGGGGGCGGCCAGCGGCGGGCGTGGATGCTGAGCGAGGGGGCCCAAGTTGAGCCGGGACAGCGGCCCACCTTCCCTCAGCACAGGCAGCTGGCCTGGCCAAGGGACCCTCCTCTGTTGCTTTCCTCCCCACTGGCGGAGGGACTGTTGGACCCCATCACTGCTCTGACCCACCATCCAAGGCTGACCCCCATAACAAGGCTGTGTCCCCACAGGAGTGGCTGAAGGAACTGGGGGTATTCAGCCTGAGAAAAAGGCTGCCACAGGGAACAAGGCCCAGTGTCCCGCGTGGCTGGGGCGGCCCCTAGAGAGAGGGCTGCTCAACCAAAGAAGGTGTGGTCTGTGGCTAAGGGCTGTCCAAAGCAGGAAGGAGACCTGGTGGGAGGTAGTAAGCAGGCACCCAGTGGGGCATACGGCAGAGCCTGGAGACCGGGGCACGGGGAAGTCACTGTTGGATGGGTGGCCAGTCCCTCCGGGACCCCACAGATGGCAGTCCTTAGGCCTGTCTCCCTGGGGTCTCTGCTCACCCATGTTGGGAGCCAGGCTCCACCCTCCCAGGCTCTTGTTGGTGAAACAAGTGCTGAGTGTGTTGTGTGGGTGTGGGAACTCCCACCGGGTCCTGGTGGGGTGGCTGCAGCCCGACCCACTCCCTCCCCAGCGGCGCCCTGAGAGCCCCTGCTCTGAGGGAAGATGCACTGAGACCCCATCGAGTGGTCCTTTTTATTTCCAGTCCTTGTTCCGCTCCATAGAGAAACAGGCTCAAGAGCTCAGCAGTGGGGCTGCTTAGGGAATACCAGGACAGCGAACCGGCCAAGAGGCTTGTCTTGGCCTCAGGGGTTCTGCTGCCGGGGCTGAAATTAGGGGCAGAAGAGAGCCGCCATCGTGCCATTCTGGTTGGGGGAATGGACATGGCCCTGAGTGGGAAGTGTAAAGGCCAACCATGCAGCCGGGGCCAAGGCGAGGAGGGGCCCTAAGGCCTGGGGAGGCCCTGGGGACCGACCCTGGTCTGCCCAGAAGCTGCCCTGTAGGCCTTCTCTGGACTCCCAGATCATGACTTATGTCATCACCGCGGCCGCAGGAATAGGAAGTGGACGTCCATGACGTTGGTGCCCGTCAGCCCTGTGTACAGCAGGTGGGCCCCGCCCTGGAAGCGATGGAAGAAGGTATGTGTGTCATTGTGGGCGAGGAAGGTGGCCACATCCAGGCCCTCAGCGGTGGCCTGGCTGGCAAGCTCAGGCATAACCCAGGCCCCGGCTGCCTCTGTGGGTCCGTCCCTCCCATCGGTGCCGCCACTCAGAAACAGCACGTCGACGGGCCCCAGCGGCCGCTGCCCCAGCTCCGCTGCGACACGCAGGGCCAGTTCCTGGTTCCGGCCATTGCTGCCCGAGCCCTGCAACTGCACGGTGGGCTCCCCACCAGCCAGCAGGCAGATGGGGCCCCGAGCCCCCTTCACGACCTCCGCCTCCTTCACGACACGCAGGGCCAGTTCCTGGTTCCGGCCACCCTTGCCCGAGCCCTGCAACTGCACGGTGGGCTCCCCACCAGCCAGCAGGCAGATGGGGCCCCGAGCCCCCTTCACGACCTCCAGGGCCTCCTTCAGCTGCAGGTCCGGGAGCTGGAGCGCCGCCGCCTGCTCATGGAGCTGTTCCTCCTCCTCCACAGAGACTCCGGCACCACCGGGCGGAGTGAGGTGGGCTCCTGCCACTCGGGCCAGCAGCCCGTAAAACGTGGCTACACTTTTCACATCACCCTGCATGGCTGCGCTCAGCACCACGGCCCGGTATCCCAGCGCCTCCGCCTGCCGCCGGGCCTCAGCCAGTGCCAGTGCGTTGGAGCCAATGATCACATTAAGGACGTGGCCACAGGTGTGTGGCCCGTGAGGGTCCGAGTCGGCCCGGGCCAGCACAGTTTTCACCGAACGTGGCAGGGCAGCCCGGAGGCCATAGCGATTAAGGATGTGCAGGCAATCTTGCACATTGTGGACGCTGGCCACGGTGGGGCCGCTGGCGATCACCTCCACGGGGTCTCCCACCACGTCTGACAGAATCAGGCTGACCACCTGGGAAGAGGTTGAAGATGCAAAGCTGAGTCCTGCCTGGTCCTCACCCCAGAGCTATGAGGACAAACTGCCCCTCCCAACAACCCCACTTCCCATGTATCCGTACACCTTCTACCACCTGCTGCACTTCCTGGCCCGTTTCTAACCCCTCTCAAGTGGGTCTGCAGAACACCTGGCCATGTGGACTCAACCTCGCCCTCTGAGGTCCCTCTTTGATGGCCCTGCGAACTCCATACCAGGTCCTTGCCAACCTGTAAGCTGTTTTAGGCTTTCATCTGCCGGGCACACGTGGGCCTGATTCCACAAACCCAGGGCTGCCTGGGTAAGAAGTGACGCACACACCTGGGCAGGGTAGGCAGCCCGAGCGAGCCCCCCACCCTTGAGCTGGGACAGGGCCTTCCGGATGGTGTTCAGCTCCTGGATCGTGGCTCCGCGGGCCGCCAGCAGCTTGGTGAGTGTCTGCTTCTCCTCCAGTGTGACGGGTGGGATGGGGGCGGGCAGCAGGGCGGAGCCCCCACCTGCAGAGACACGGAGGACTTCAGGCAGAGGGGACAGCAAGGAAATGTCCTCACCCAGGGATGCAGGTGGGCAGTGAACACTTTAGGGAAGGGATGAGGCCTGAAAGGTAGAGTTAGGGTGCCCCATATGGACATGCAGTGAATGTGTGAAGTCACCACACCCTGGGCACCTGAGGTTGTGCCCTGCCTTGGGGTACCCCAGGTCCCAGCAGGCACTGGAAGAACTATTCCTTAAGATCTTGAAATAGGCGACAGATATGGGGGGAGGGGGTGGAGAACCAAGGAGAGGGCTCCATAGGGGCTGCAGGGCCTGGGTCCTAGCCCCAGGTGACATTGGTACAGACAGCAACAACAGCAGTGACATTTCCCTTGCAAGACTCTGAGGTAGGTGCTCCCTGTGTGCCCTCATGATCTGCCAATGGGAATCTAGGGGAGGACCCCACAGCTCAGGGGAGGCCAGACAACTTGCCCAGGGCTGTCTAGAAGTCAGCCATCCAGGTTCCTCACTGCCTTACCTGCTTTGTGTCCCTGGGGGCTCAGACCAACGGTTTCTTGAAGACCTGATATTGCCCCACCCAACTTTCCGGAGGCAATCTGGCACCCACACCTGAGATGAGCACGAGCAGCAGGTCGTCAGCTGTCAGCTCTTCGGCCAGCTGCCGGATGGCTAACGCAGCCCGCAGCGAATCACGGTCCGGCAGGTTGTCCTCTGCACCCTCAAAAACCTGGACACGGCTGTGTGGCTTCAGTAGCATCTCCCTCAGGGGAGAAAGAAGAGAGAGTAAGAGATGGGGCGGGCTCCTCTCCTCCCAATAATTTCCCAGCTGTTCATACCATGATGCCTGCTAATACCCATCCTGGAACCAGGCCAGACCCGGTAGAAAAGGGAAGCTGGTGAGGAAGCAAGGCCCCGATCCAGTCTGAGTCTGGGCCCAGATTCCCCTCCAGATGGACAGTAGGGGGCAGCCCCCCAGAGCTCCTTACTGCTTGCCACTGCACTCCACGGCAGCACGGATCCCCTTGGGAACGCTGATCACTCCCTGCACCAGATGCTGGCCCAGTAGCTCCTCGGCTGCAGCTGCCATGCCCAGCACAGCCTTGCCGAAGCCCACCAGGTAGAGGTTTTGCCGCAGCTGAAAGCTCCGATCCCGCACCTTCAGCTGCCCGCTGCTGGGGTCCAAGGACAGTGCCCGGTGCATCATGGGGCCTGGCAGCACGGCACCAATAGTGTTCTCAAACAGCATCCGAGCCTGCTCTGCCAAGGCCATGCCACTGGCCAGCCGTGCCCCTGGGCCCCCCCAGAGGAGTGGGCGTAATGGGGCTCGGGCCAAGCGGGGCAAGACCTGCAGGGCTACAGCCATGCCCCACCGCTTTCAGCTCCACCTGGCGCCCATAGCCGCCTGGAGGGGAAGAAAACACTAATGAGGCAGTTGCAAGGTTAGAGAAGGGAGCCCCTGAGGGCTCAGGGATAGTGGACCCCACAGCTGCTGCTGCAAGAATGGACCATCTGCCAGTCCCAGGAGACTTCCCGAGGCTCCCAGCTGAAGGATCTCACTCCAGTCCTCGGAGCCCAGGCCTGCCACCCAGCCATGTCCTCCTCTTCTGCCGGCCACACAGCGGTCCTCTGAACGCTCTGCCTGGAGTCCAAAGGTCCTGTTAGTTGAGCCCTCCTCCTGGGTCACCCACTTTGGCTGAGAGTTAATCATTCACGGAGTGAGCAATTCCTATCAGTGGGTTCCCGCCCCGCCCCTTGTCCACCCCTTCCCTCTGAGCCCTCACCCAGGTGCAACGCCCCTTTCTGGCACTGCTTCCTTGCCTCTTCACCACTTCTGGTGCCAGGAGGCTGCTGGCTGTCCCACCAGCTGACTCAAGCCCGTTGACCTCCCGCCTGCTCCTATTCATTAACTTATGGGTCTGTGTGAGGCGGCTGCAGGCTTGCCAGGGCACTCACAGGTCCTGAACATCAAGGCATACAGTCTGCGGAGTCCCAGCACTCACAGGCAGTACAACCAGAGGTTCCGTTTCAAATCAGAAGTGGCAGCAAAGTCTCACTCATGGTGGAAGCTCAAAGAAACCCCAGATACCACATGAGGCGATGTACCAGGGGACCCAATCTGCCGGACAGAAAAAGATGCCCTTCCACCTACATGGCTGGCCGGACCCACCCCTGCTAAAAGCATGCCTTTTGGCTCCCATAGAACAAAACAAGCCTTGGGTCACACCACCCACAGGGGTGAGAGCCAAGTGGCTATGGCAGCGAAAAGACCAGGCTCCCACAGCTGAGCCCAAATAATCATTTTCCCCACGGGGCAGGGAAAATGCTAAAGAAGCCTTGAGGTGAAGGTCAGGAGGCTGTTGAGGAGTTTAGGGACAAAAAAAAAAACAAAACCCAAAGAACTTATCTCTAAAAAGGCATCTGCTTTCATAAGTGCCCACCATAAATGCTGCCAGTTGACTGCAGCAGTGTGTGGATAGAGCAGGGGAAGGCGGCTGGGAACCAGGCTCCAGCTCTACCATGGGCTTTCTGACTGGCTAGGAAAGCTCCATTTCTCGCACTGGCCTCCTCTGCAAAATGAGCAGTGGGAGCCCTGGCTGGTTTGGCTCAGTGGATAGAGCGTCAGCCTGCGGACTGAAGGGTCCCAGGTTCGATTCTGATCAAGGGCACATGCCTAGGTTGTGGGCTTGATCCCCAGTGGGGGACCTGCAAGAGGCAGCCAATCAATGATTCTCTCTCATCATTGATGCTTCTATCTCTCTTTCCCTCTCCCTTCCTCTTTGAAATCAATAAAGATATATATATATATTAAATGAGAAGTGGGATAAGATTAAGACTAATGCTTTCCCCTTGAAATCCCTGGGCTCTCTGAAGCTGTCCACTGTTAACACACAAAACCTGGACACCAAACACCAATTTATCCCACACTCAAAAAACCTGGCAACGTCTAGCCCTCTCAGCCTGCTGGTTTTCCACTTTCCTGTAAGAGACCAACTCTGTCCACCCTCAGTTGTAAAAGGGAACAGAGAGCACCACCAAGCAGACTCTGAAAATGGGCCCAGCTTTTTCCAGGGGGCTCCTGGGGCTGACCCCCATCAGGCTTGGAGTTAAAAGTATCTTAGCATCTAGCAAAAGCTGGGTGAACTTTGTACTTATTCAAAAGCTGGGTGAACTTTGTACTTATTTCCCAAATGGACACAGGCCTAGAGGATCCCGGCCTTGCTACTGGATAGCAGAGCCCAGGGCAGGAGGGCATTCAAGGTGAAGGTTGCCAGAGAAAATACAGGGCGTCCAGTCAAATTTGAATTTCACACAAATGAGGAATTTTTTTCTTAAACAATTAACAATGTCATATTCCTTTCAGGTGTACAACATAGGGATTAGGAATTGCTTTAATATAGGAATATCCCCTAGAATATTTGGGACATACCTATACTGAAATATTACTTGTTGTTTATCTGAGATTCAAATTTAAACAGACTTCCTGTATTTTTATTTCTAAACCCAGCAACTCTAATCAGGACAACTCCTCTCAAACTCCCAGGCACTATAGCGCTAAACCTGGAGATTCCGAGAACATCCGCCGTGACTCCTCCCCGCCGCCAGATGGGGCTAGAGCCACTTCCGGCCGTCGCCTGCTGCTGGCACAGGTCCCGGAAGTGACGTCACCTGGGCCGACGCCGCAGGACTTGGCGAGGGAAACGGCTGCGGCGTAATATTGGGTGGTAACCCGAGAAATAGGAGCCCGCTGCCGCCGGGGCCCGCTGTGGCCCGGCCCAAGGACTGCTTCCGCATGTTTCACGGCGCAGACTTACCACCGGTTCCCGGCTGCGGCTTCCAGCGCTGGAGGCCGGAAGGACTCGCTGGTGGGCGGAGCGGAATCCGGAAGTGCGGGGAGGGTGGGGCGGGGTGGGTGCCAGGTGTGAATGGCGCTGGGAGGAGCGCGGGGGGATCCGGAGTGAGGCCTAGGGCTTTGGCTCCGCTCAGGTCGCGGAGGGACGTGGATGGAGTCACTCGGCGCCTCGGTTTCTTCATCTCTGCCATGGGGGTCGTAATTGCCGCCCCACTGGTTGCTGTGACCGTCCCCTCATTTTTCCTGTTCGGAGCAATCAGTCAGCAAATACTTTCCAAGCTCCTGTTAGGTGCCAGGCACTGTACTGAGCAAACGGGCCCAGAATCCCAAAATCACTCCTTACCCACAACCCACCGCTCCGGAGCCAGGTTATGTCATCCTTGCCCTCCCTCCGCTGGGGTCCCAAGTAATTGATTGGC
>NW_005356003.1:523263-536833 GCF_000412655.1 Myotis brandtii | reverse complement strand
CCCCCCCACCTCCCCTTCCCTTTAGCAACCAAATAACAGCTCTGACTCTGCAGGAGAGTTCAGTTCTGAGATCCTCGAGCGCACAAGGGGCCTGTAAACACAAGTGACCCTGGGCCTCTCCCTGCCCCTGCTCTCACCCTGTGCTCGGGAGGGTGTACTATTTTTTTTTAAATGAAGGTTCTAGTTTATATTGATTTTTTACAGAGAGGAAGAGAAAGAGATAGAAACAACGATCAGCTGCCTCTTGCACACCCCCTACTGGGGATGTGCCTGCAACCAAGGTGCATGCCCTTGACCGGAATGGAACCTGGGACCCTTGAGTCCGCAGGCAGACGCTCTATCCACTGAGCCAAACCGGTTAGGGCAGGAGGGTACACTATTTTCACTACGTTTTCTTGGGGAGATATGGGAGAGAGCTACATGACAAATCACAGAATAGACTTCCTAACCATCTTAAAACAGATTTTTCACACCCGTTCTCTAGCAGCTGCCACCTCTCTCCATAGGTCTCCAAACCATGCTCTGCTTTTGTCATAAACTCCTCCTCCCCCCTTCCTAGCTGTCTCCCTGGGTTTTCCTTTGCCTTTATGCTAGAGGACCTTTTATTCCCTATCAACCGCTCCTAAATGCTTCTCCACCCCATCATCCAAGCACAGGCACCTTCAGGAGGAGTTGCCTTCTTTATTATTTTTTTTTCTCACTTACTAGTACAGTTTACATTCAGTATTATTTTGTATTAGTTTCAGGTGTACTGCATAGTGGTTAGGTAATCATATACTTTACACAGTGTTCTCTCCCTCCACCCCCATGTTTCCAGTGCCCACCTGGCACCATTCGTAGTTATTACAATGTTATTGACTCTATTCCCTACGCTGTACTTTACATCCCCAGATCTTCCTTCTTTAGATTTGGGGAGATTGGAAAAACTTAAAGTTTCAGTTTGTCCTCACTTACAGTAAGCTGTCTTCATCCATGCATGCATTTATTCACTCCTCCATCATTCAACAGTCATTTCCCGAGTGTCTTCTTTGTGGGCCAAGTGCTGTAACTGCTGCAGTGAGTAAGAAGTGGTTGTTTCAGATGGGAAATGTACTCTGCTTTTGTAATTGCATTCCCACATTGGTGAGAGGAGTGTGAATTTGAACAACTCTCTAATTATTTAGTGCCAGAGACTCATAAACAGACACCATGTACTGTGCCCGTGCTGTTCTGTCAGACTGTAAGCAGAGGACTAACTGTACCCATTTTTTAACCTCCCACTGCACCCCACAACTACTCACAAGATGCATTTAACAACAGCATAAGTTTTAGATGCCCACTGGACTGTGAGCTTCTGGAATGTCATGACTTGGTCTAATTTGTATTTGTACTGCCTTGCGTAGGACCAGGCACAAAAGAAACTGGAATTTCTTTTTTTTTTTTTAAATGAATTAAGACAACAGTGAAGTGCTCAACTACAAATTGCTGCAGACCCTAGGTGGAAAGGATTTCACAAAAGGAAAAGAGTTGGTGGTGAATAGAAGTAGAAGGCTTCATTGAGTGGTGGGGTTTAGATCTAAAAAAAAAACCCAGAATATTCAGCTCATCCGAATAATAACACTTCTCTGGATAGTGGGCATGAATATGTCTACAGTCTTTTTTTAATCCTCACCCAAGGATATGTTTAGAGAGAGAAAGGGAGAGAAAGAGATTCCTGACTGAGAATTGAACCTGCAACCTTTTGGTGTACAGGACGATGCTCCAACCAACTGAGCCACCTGCCAGGGCTGTCAACAGTCTTTTAAAGAGCACTTTGGCAATCAATATCAATATCAATAAATATAAAAAATGTGACATCCAGTTTCAGTCCAAAGAAATAATTGGATATGCGGACAAAGATGGTGTAGGGGAGGGAAAAACTTTTTCCTTTACAGTCTTAGGTTCAATGGTGGAGGCCCTACAAATTAAACTGACAGAAAACAGATTAATGGGAGAAAAAGGTTTATTTTATATGCACATGGGGGGGGGGGCGTTGCTAACAGAAATGAAGTGAGGACTCCAAAGAAGACAGTAGGCCTGAGACCTTATACACCAATTTTAATGAAGAGTGTTAAATTATGGAGATGGACAAGATAGAGGGGGTTTGAGCGACAAGGGGCAGTACATTGTGGGAAAATAATTATATGGGGGAAGTAAGGATTGCTGTAGTAAGATTTGTTTGCACAGACTCATCTTGGCATTGGCTCCCCACCTCCTGGTACCAGAATGGCACAATTTCTCACGGAAAATTTATGTCCCGCTTTTCAGTAGGAAGGAGGAGGACAGGGAGCCCTTTGTGTGTCTGCTGTTTCTCAGCATAACCGTACGCCAAAGTGGCAAATTTAGGGTAATGTACTCCGATCCCTTCAGTGGATATGGAGAGATATTCATCCCAGAAATTTTTCTGAATGTAAAGCAGGGGTTCTCAAACTACCGCCCGCGGGCCACATGCGGCCCGCCAAAAACATTTATCCGGCCCGCCGGGTGTTTTTGCCGCCACTGCCTGTCCTGCTTAGCAGCCGACTCGTCCCGGGCCCGCAGTGCGCATGTGTGGAATGTCTGAGGGACAGTGAACTGGCCCCCTGTTTAAAAAGTTTGAGGACCTCTGGTGTAAAGCAATGTAAATATCCATTGATGATAGAATTTATACAATTAAGTTTATAGTGCTTCTAAAAATATTAATAATATTAATTCTAATATTATTAAGGCTACATACATGTTAATTTTTTTTGAGATGCTATTTTATGAATTAAGGAAACTGTTGAAAGGCCCTTAAAGTAGATTATAAGCTTTCCCTATTCAAGCAAGCTGAATTACACATACCCTACTGGGGGAGGGGTTACTGAATTTATTTTTTCAAGTTAAGCTTTAATTTACATGTTCCCTTTGAGAGCAAAGGAGAAGGTTGTTCCTGGGTGATGTTGGATGATAGTGACCAGGGGAAGGTGGCAACAGTGCACCCATCTCCACTAACAGTGCTGAATCTCAGGAACCCCTGTAAATCTGAAACCCAACCCCCTTCTCTTCTCAAGGGGGTGAGTAGTGCTCCGTCTTGGGCTTTCTGACCTGGAACTTCACTGTAAATGTATCCTGCTTGTTGGAGAAGCTGGTCACACATGATGTGCAACCATTTGAGGTTTCGGATGCCTCAGCAGGTTGGAAGTGTTAGTTCATGTTACCACAGCAAGCCAGCAGTCGTACTCCTAAAGCACCTGCTCTTCTATGGACATTCATCCTGTTGTCCTCCAGCTTCCAACCCATAGAGCAGTTTACCCCGAAATCCAGGTCTCTCACCTTCCAGCACTTCCCGCCCGCTTGTGGTCGAGTTCAGGCAGTCGACTAGTTGTGGCCAATGAGTTGTGAGTGGAAGTGATAGGGGTCACTTCTGGCCATTTACTTGCCCGTGAGGTTTTCCTGAGCATTTTTTCTCTTCACCTGGCAGTTGGCAACATTCAACCCGAAACCCTGAGTGAGTGATAGGAAGAGACACCCTGTCAACCCACAACGGACATGCATTGAAAGTAGAAAATAAACCTTGGATGTTTGAATCACTAAGATGTGGGGGTTTGTGTTACTGGGCCATTGCCTAGCCCATCCTGCCTAAGCTCACTTTATCCTGTAGACCTGCATCTTAGAAGCTAGATCTACTCTTGTTAATGTTAGATCATCCAGAAACTGTTGGTTCTCATTGGCATTCACCTTGCCAGACATGCTTCTGGTCACACACTGTTCATGCTTGCACACCTTTTCTTGAGGTATAGAACAACAATGAAGAGATCAAGAACATTTTGCTGTGTATACACAAACTCAGGACAGTCTTGTGCACTAATTAATACCTCGAAGCGGGGGCACAAAGCAGAAAGCAGCTTCCACAAATAGAAATTCTTTGCATCAGTCTTAGATTCCAGCAGTGGGGCAGATTTTTATTCCATCAGTTCATGTGGCTTCTGCCCCCCCACCCCGCCTTTTTTAAAAAGTGGTGTATTTTTTTTTAATTAAATCTTTATTGTTCAGATTATTACATTTGTTCCTCTTTTTTTCCCCCCATAACTCCCCTCCTCCCAAGTTCTTAGATTCACTTGTTGATAGATGCATGTTTGTTGTTCATAATTTGTATCTTTACCTTTTTCTTCTTCTTCCTCTTCTTAAAGGATACCTTTCAGCATTTCGTATAATACTGGTTTGGTGGTGATGAACTCCTTTAGCTTTTCCTTATCTGTGAAGCTCTTTATCTGACCTTCAATTCTGAATGATAGCTTTGCTGGATAAAGTAATCTTGGTTGTAGGTTCTTGGTATTCATCACTTTGAATATTTCTTGCCACTCCCTTCTGGCCTGCAAAGTTTGTATTTTTTTTTAAAAAATTTTTTTCAATTGACTTAGAGAGAGAGGGATTGAACCCGAATGTGCCCTGACCGGGACAGTGCTCAACCAGCTAAGCCACACTGGTCAGGATTGCCCCTACCCCTTTTATTGCACTTTACCCATGACTGAACAGAGGTAAATGATCGCAAGAAATCAGGACCAGCAGGAAATGTAGGATTGATTTAGAACCAGAAATAAAAATAGTGAATATCAATGTGTTCCGTCTTCTCTCCAATGAGGTGAACAAAGTTTGGTTATTCAGCCCTGAAAAGTATTGTGAATTATGATAGTGCATTCACAGAGAACCTGTAAAAAGTTCTGCCACCGTAAAATCCACTGTGAAAGTAAAGTAGTGATTTTTTTAATGTATGCAAAACCTGAGATAAGTCAGAGGGTGTCAGTCTCAACTTCAAACTGGAGGCAGCTGCCTTCTCAGGGCGGCACTCCTGGGCTTCACGGCCTCCCTCCACTCGTCCTTCACATCCGGGACCTTGGGGTTCAGCCCCCTCTTCCTAAGCATTCAACCCTAATGCCTCGCAAGAGTCTGCACGGAGGCGTGGAAGGGCTCTGCAGTGAGCTTTCAGGACCCCCTCTGCCGCCCCTGCCTTGTGCTCTGCACTGCTGGACCCTGGCCAGGGCAGGGCCAGGGGGAGCTCTGGGAGACCCAAAGCTCTGGTGCTAGAATGGTGTTAGGAAGGCTTGTTCAGGCGGCAGGAGCAGGTGAGGCGGTGCTGGAGGAGAGAGAGAACAGAGCTCTTTTAAGTGAGGACTGTAAACCCCTTAAAGCTGTTTGTTTTTTTTCCAAAGGAGGGGTAGGGCAGCATACACACAGCTCAGCCTGGACTGGTGGGTAACTGATGAGAAGCGGGGATGTGAGGTGGGGCAGTTAAGCCTTTGAAACAGTTGTATACTTTTAGAGACAAGAGGTTCTGGGAGGCTAGGCGGTTCTTCCTGGCTCTGAGCTGCCGGCTTATCTGGGAAGCTCCTATCCCTTCCTTCCACAACAAGAAGGCATTGTTGAGCTACAATGGACTCAGTTACAAGTGAAACAATTACCTACCCTTTGCCCTGGCAGCCCGGCTGGAGAGTGCGAACCCAGCCTCCAGGGCTTATTGGCTGGGTGACCTTGGGAACGTTACTTAACCTCACAAAACCCCAGAGTCTTCATCATTAAAATGGGGTTAAGAGCATGAAATGTGTTTAAAGTGCACACAGAAAGGCTCCAAGTTGTGGCCGTACTGTTTCTGAGCTAGGCCAGATTAATGGGTGTGTGACCTATGCAGTCACCAGGGAACAAGGCCAGAAGGGGTCCCGCACTGGGTTTAATAGTCTGCTGTTGCTGTCTTGCAATTCTTAGCAGTTTCTTTGAGGGGGAGCCCATATTTTTATTTTGCACTGGGTCCGGCAGATTACGTTGCCAGTCCTACTACCTGGAGAAGAATGGTATTATGGTCCCCATAGCCCAGGAGTCTCAGGATCTGTCTGAGGAAGTCGTCAGTGGCTACACGTCAGGAGGGCCAGGGTTGCACACTGGGTGAGGCGGACGTGGCACTGTCTCCCGGGCAGTACTGAGGCTGTAAGGACAAAGTCTGAGCTCCCCCCGCTAGACAGGTCCCTCCCGCCACTTGGCCCAGGAGAGCTCTTTGAGCAAGAGGCCTAGAAACCCTCGGCCTGGCTCACTCCGTAGCTGAAGGTCACACTTTGAGTCTCCCACAGGCTGATCCCTTGGGAAAACTAAGCATAGCCTGTCATTCAGAAGTGGCACAAGCTGCAGGAATTATATGAAGTCAGCCACAGGCTCCTTGCAAAAAAACCCACAAATTCAAATGTTCTAATCTTTTTTGAAAATGTTTTTATTGATTTTAGAGAGGAAGGGAGAAACACCTATGTGAGAGAACGGTCTGTCAGATGCCTCCTGCACGCCCCCTACTGGGGATTGAGTCCACAACCCTGTGCTCTGGCTGGGAATTGAACCAGGAATGCTCAACCAACGGAGCCACACCAGCCAGAGTAAATATTCTACCCTTTTGTTTTTATTTTTTGTTAATTCTCACCTGAGTATATATTTTCCATTGATTTTTAGATAGAGTGGAAGGGAGGGAGGGAGGGGATAGAGGGAGAGAAGAGAAGTGAGAGAGACACGTGGAGTGGTTGCCTCCTGCATGTGCCCCTGGAACCGGGGCAGGGATCGAACTTGCAGCCCAGATACTTGTCCTTGACCGAGAATGGAACCTGTGTGGGGGCCAATGTTCTAACCACTGAGCTGTATGGACCAGGGCCTCTACTCTTTTAAAATGTTTTTAAGCAGATATTAATTTGGTCATCAGCAGAAAATAAAACAAGCAAGAAACAAATAGAAAATATGTTTCAATTAAAATAAAAACCATTGCTGAGGTTGCCTTTGACTCCACAGAAGATGTTTGTAATTTTCATTTGATGTGAAATGTTACTTCTGCTCATGGTCATCCTAGAACATTTATTTCCTCTTGGTGGTAAGTGAAATGATGCATTCATTTAGAAAATAAAAGCAATTTGTCAGGTAAGAAGCAGTTATATGAGACTGTGTGTGACAATTGAAACATGCTATTCAGAATTACTGTGGGTTGCAATCATGTTCCAACATTCTGCTTTTCCTCTTTGGCAATTTAGCTTACACACACACACACACACACACACACACCCTTCCCAGAGAGTCACCTGACTCTAGTTATTGTGAAGGCTTGTGTAAAAACTTTGAGGGGGAGCAGAATAGCCTCCCCATAATGTGCCACTTTCGCATGTGGATTGTTTTGAGCTGAAGGCAATTAAGAGCCAGCAGACTCTAGAAAAGCTTTTTCTCCATTAACTGCCTAAAAGAATTTTAAAAGGGGGTCTATACCAACCAGGAAGAGCTGCTATCAGAGACAACTTTGTACACCAGAAAGATTTATCTGCATGCTGCGGCAAACATTTGTTTACCAAAGTTTTGCCTCTCTTATCTTCCTGTGAATTGTCTTCCTCCCTTTTGATATCCCAGACCCCTACCTTCTCCTTAGCTCAGGATGGTATAAAAATCTAAATTGCCTGACTACCTTGGATTCTGTCTTTGTGGGGCTCCTGTACATACAGGGTGGGGCAAAAATAAGTTTACAGTTGTGAGCACACAAAACAGAGTTCATTCTTGTATTACTATTTATTCATTGTATTATTTTCCATACGGACAACTGTAATCCTACTTTTGCCCCACCCTGTATATACAGAATTAAATTTGTTTTTCTGTTAATCTGTCATGTCAGTTTTTTTTTCTTTTTTGTCTTATGTCAATCTTTATGTATTAGATCTGCCAACTAATCTAAAAGGAAAGGAGGGAAATGTTTTTCTCCCAAACAAGCTTAATCAAGTTCCAGAGAAGTCCCACTGGGCACTTTAACTCAAATTTATCTCAAAGAATTGGAATTTGTAAGGAGCCATGAGTTTTGGAAAGAAGATATATGGCTTAGTACAGATTCCATTTTAAACTGTGTATCATGAAATGTAAACATTTAATAAATGGGCCAATCCCGCCCTTGCCAGTTGCTCAGTGGTTAGAGCGATGGCCCAAGGACTGAAGGGTCATGGGTTCGATTCCGGTCAAGGTTGTGTAACTCAGTTGCAGGCTCGATCCCTGGTCCCTGTCAGGGTGAGAGCGGGAAGCAATCAATCCATGAGTCTCTCACATCAATGTTTCTCTCTCTCTCTCTCTCTCTCTCTCTCTCCCCCCCCCCCCCCTGCCACTCTCTAAAAATCAATGGAAAAAATATCCTCGGGTGAGGATTACCCCCCCCCCCCGCCCCAAATTAAAAAGAAATGGGCCAATCCTAACCCTATTGTAATCATTTCACAACATACAAGTGGATCAAGTCATTACATTGTACACTGTTAAACAAAAACCTTTGCCGCTAAAAGCTTTTCTGAAAGTAAGGGTTCATTGAGCCACATGCTAGGCAGAAAAAGGACGAAGGACGAGGTCCTGGGGCATGCAGTCTAAACCACCAGCAGCAGGGCTAGATGGAGAAGACAAACCCGTTTGTCGTCCTGGAGCTGACAGAGTTTGGAGAAGAAAGATGCAAGTTGTTTTAAAAGAATTTACATTGGCTCTAGATAAAGGGGGTGGGGGGAGGTGAATCGGCTGGTTCTGGGACAGGTGGCTGGGCAGTAAGGAAGAAGCGTTTGCTCTTTTTGTATTGATTGTGGGCAGGAGTCCAGAATGTTCCTGCGTAAGCAGAATGCAGTGGTGTCTGGTGGTCAGCTATTCTCCAGATAATCATGAAAATAACCACCGGGAAGTTAATTCAAAGTTTCAACAGGCATTTGGGAATGTAAGCAATTTTGCTGGGTTTTGGCCTGCAGCTATGAACTGATTTTACCTCCCTTATCTCTCCCGGCCACCCTCCTGCCTGCTGTAACTTCATTTAGGACACTAAGGAATTGTCTCCTTGTCAACACTTTAAACTTACACAATACCATGTGTCAATTATATTGCAATAAATCTGGAAAAACAAACAAAAAACAACTCTATCCAACTAGCTTAAATAATAAGAAAAAATTATTAACATAACAAGTAATCTCAAGACAGGATGGCTGTAGGATTGGTATGTAGATCACAAGGACCCCGTGTTAGCTTCCTAGGGCTGCCATAAAGAAGTCACACAAACTGGGTGGCTTAACACAATGAACTTTTATTGTCTCATGGTTGTGGAGGCTGGTAGTCCAAAATCAAGCAGCATCTCGCTCCCTCTGAAATCCATGGGAGAGACTCCACTCTCTGTCTCCATCTTTTGGGTGTCTCTCTTTTCTTCTAATAAGGACACCAATCATATTGGATTTCGGGTCCACCCTACTCGAGTTTGACCTTATCTTAACTAATTACGTTTGTAACAACCCCATCTCCAAATAATGGTTACATTCTGGGGTACTTACTAGAGGTGAGGTGAGGACTTCAATATATCTCTGGGGGAGGGCAAGAGACACAACACAACCCACAACAGAACCTTTCCATCTTTCTGCTCGGCCACTGTCAACCTCCTGGCTTGCCTTTAGGCTGCTGTCCTCATGGTGAAACCTGGCTACAGCAGTCCCAGGCATCAGGTCTGACAAACAGTGTCCATCAGAGGGATCTCTTCCTTGTATCTCTTTTAGAAGCAAAGAGCCCTTCCCAGGACCCCCTCCCACAGCAGACTTCTTCTCATTTATCATTAGCAAAAATTTCATCACTTATGCATGCCCAATGCCATGACTGGGACAAGGAACAAGACCACTCATCATGGTTGGCTTTGACTAGTGGTTCTTAAATTTGAGCATGTGTTAGGCTCACTTACCTGTAGGGCTTGTTAAAACACAGATTGCTGGGCTCCACCCCCAGAGCTTCTCGTTCACTAAGTCTGATGTGAGGTCTGAGAATTTGAATTTTTGACAAGTTCCTAGTTGAGGCTAATGCTTCTGGTCCTGGAATCATACTTTGAGAACCAGCGGTTTAGACTAACCAGGATTTATCTCAGAGTACTGAGCTCAACAAGTGGAAAATGCATTGCCAGTTAGAGGAGGGAGGAATCAACAAAATCAGGGTTCCATCAGAAAGGAGCAAGGGGTGTGGGGGGTAGGCAGCTAGTAGTGTCTGCCAAAGAGTGGCCAAAGAAAAGCCAGGACGAGACTAGAAGGGGTGTGTCCAGACAGGCAAGAAGAAAGTCAGAAAGGAATAATGTCAAGGGGGGCCATGGAGAAGAATTTTAGGGAGTGATCAACACTGTTAATGTCATAGATAGGGCCAGGAAGATAAACACTTAATGAGAAGATTCTGTTTCGTAAGGACCTCATTAAAACAACATCATATACAGAACTTGTTTTTGTTTTCTTTTTTTTGTGCAACAAACAAACTTTATAAAATCTTATCAGGAACAGACCAATAATATAGGAAAACTGTCCTTTTAGTTGATGAAAGAACTTAAGTTTTATATTAATATACCATTGATAATGGATATTAATTAATTTTAAGAATCCTAATAATAGCCCTGGCTGGTGTGGCTCAGTTAATTGGGCATTGTCCCATGCACCAAAAGGTTGCTGGTTTGATTCCCAGTCAGGGCACATGCCCAGGTTTCGGGCTCCGTCCCTGGTAGGGGGCATGCAGGAGGCAGCCAATCTATGTTCTGCTCTCACATTGATGTTTCTCTTTCTCCCCCTCCCTCCCTTTTTCTCTAAAAATCAATTAAAAAATCAAAAAAATATAATAACTTAATGTTAGCCAGCTTAATTTTTAAAAAAATATATTTTATTGATTTTCTGCAGAGAGGAAGGGAGAGAGACAGAGAGTTAGAAACATCGATGAGAGAGAAACATCGACCAGCTGCCTCCTGCACATCCCCCACCGGGGATGTGCCCGCAACCCAGGTACATGCCCCTGACCGGAATCGAACCCGGGACCCTTCAGTCCGCAGGCCGACGCTCTATCCACCGAGCCAAACCGGTTTTGGCATAGCCAGCTTAATTATAAAAAACTAGAAGCCTGATGCACAAAATTTGTGCATGGGGCTCGGCCGTCGCAGCCCCGGCTTCATTTGGAAGGTCGTCTGGACGGTTGTTTTGCTGTTTGGTCTAATTAGCATATTCGTTCTTTATTATATAGGACTAGAGGCCCGGTGCACAAAAATTTGTGCACTCGGGAGGGTCCCTCAGCCCGTCCTGTGCCCTCTCGCAGTCTGGGACCCCTCGGGGAATGACCACCTGCTGGCTTAGGCCTGCTCCCCAGGGGATCGGGCCTAAGTTGGCAGTCAGACATCCCCTGGGGTGCCTGGCCAGCCTGGGTGAGGGGCTGATGGCTGTTTGCAGGCTGGTCACACCCCCTTCAGGGTGGGGGTTCCCACTGGGGTGCCTGGCCAGCCTGGGTGAGGGGCTGATGGCTGTTTGCAGGCTGGTCACACCCCCTTCAGGGTGGGGGTTCCCACTGGGGTGCCTGGCCAGCCTGGGTGAGGGGCTGATGGCTGTTTGCAGGCTGGTCACACCCCCTTCAGGGTGGGGGTTCCCACTGGGGTGCCTGGCCAGCCTGGGTGAGGGGCTGATGGCTGTTTGCAGGCTGGTCACACCCCCTTCAGGGTGGGGGTTCCCACTGGGGTGCCTGGCCAGCCTGGGTGAGGGGCTGATGGCTGTTTGCAGGCTGGTCACACCCCCTTCAGGGTGGGGGTTCCCACTGGGGTGCCTGGCCAGCCTGGGTGAGGGGCTGATGGCTGTTTGCAGGCTGGTCACACCCCCTTCAGGGTGGGGGTTCCCACTGGGGTGCCTGGCCAGCCTGGGTGAGGGGCTGATGGCTGTTTGCAGGCTGGTCACACCCCCTTCAGGGTGGGGGTTCCCACTGGGGTGCCTGGCCAGCCTGGGTGAGGGGCTGATGGCTGTTTGCAGGCTGGTCACACCCCCTTCAGGGTGGGGGTTCCCACTGGGGTGCCTGGCCAGCCTGGGTGAGGGGCTGATGGCTGTTTTCAGGCTGGCCACACCCCCTTTAGGGTGGGGGGTCCCCACTGGGTTGCCTGGCCAGTCTGGGTGAGGGGCTGAGGGCCGTTTTCAGGCTGGCCAAGCCCCCCGGCGACAGAAGCTCCCAGCCTCTCCTTTTTTTCTTTCTTTTTTTTTTTTTTTAATTCTGAGATTTATTTACCTTCTATAATTGAAACTTTGTTGCCTTTAGTGGAGCTCAGAGCCAGCTGTGGCAGGCAGGAAGCTTGGCTTCCCCCATCACTGGAGCAACCAAGCCTCCTACTCGCTCCAGCTCCGTGGCTGCTGGCCGCCATCTTGGTTGAGTTAATTTGCATATAGTTGCTCTGATTGGCTGGTGGGCATGGCTTAAGGGAGTGATTCCCAAAGTGGGCACTACTGCCCCCCGGTGGGCGCTGCAGCGATCCAGGGGGATGGTGATGGCCACAGGTGCATTTGGGGGCAATGAGTAACTGCTATTAAAATTTTTAAAAAATTAATTTCCAGGGGCTGAGTAATATTTTTTCTGGAAAGGGGGTGGTAGGCCAAATAAGTTTGGGAACCACTGGCTTAAGGCATAGCGAAGGTACGGTCAATTTGCATGTTTGTCTTTTATTAGATTAGATAATATTTTCTCTTCCCATTCTGAAATAACCAAGACAAAGTTATTTTATGTCCATTAATGAGAATATATCTCCATACCTTATACTATCTTTTATTAAAAATATGGACTATGCATATATGAATATAAGTTCCATATTAATTATAATTTTAAACCCTTAGAAATCTTAATTTTAGTGACAACTAAAAATAAGCAATTAGCATTCTTTAGACCAGTAAATTTATAAATACAGTTCATTCAAAATGATTATGTAGCCCTGTATTATTGACCTGGAACATGTTCATATTATAAGAAAAGGGTGGGTTATAAGTAATATTATATTATGAACCCATTAAAAATATAGTTCAGCCCAGCTGGTGTAGCTCAGTGGTTGAGTGTCGACCTATGAACCAGCAGGTCACAGTTCAATTCCAGGTCAGTGCTGGGGTCCGACCCCAGCAGGTCCAGGGGTCCCCAAAGGTGTGGACGGAGTCGGCGAAGAAGGAATGACACGGAGACAGCCTTCAGTTGATCAGCAGCCTAGTCAGGACCTCTAGCCAGGATCTCCAGCCAAAGTTCTGGTCGGAGTTCTGGTTAGGAACTGATCAGGATCTGATGTTTATTGTCTTGTTACATCTATATTTATACCAGCCGATTTTAATCCTGTCAATTTCTATTACAAAGGTTAGGGCGTTTCTTATCTCCATTCCAGGGAGTAAAGATTATGTAGCTTAACTACCCGCCTGGCACTTAATTAAGGGGTTGTATCCCCTCCCTAACCTCGGGGAAAAATCCCCACCTGGGGAAACAACCTTTCTCGGAGAGGTGACCTTGGTTAAAACACATGGCACTAAGGAGAGCAAACATATTAAGAACAATATGCTATATATGCCAGGTCCCTTGAAACATATGCTGTGCAGATGTTTCTTTCCTGCAGCGACTGTGTCAAGCAGCAAGGATGGACCGGCTTCCAGCAAATTCCCCCTTTTTTGTTTTTTAAATGATAGCGCGTGTAAATCAGTGGCCACCTCTCAGATTGGGCTGTTTAAGACTCGGAAGAACACTGGCAAGCAATGACAATAAGCATAGCTATAAACATAGTGGACGGATT
>NW_005356003.1:515504-523190 GCF_000412655.1 Myotis brandtii | reverse complement strand
TATATTATATGTATTTTACCATAATAAAAACAAATGGAACAGTAGCTACTTCTGGATGCTATGTTTTTTATTACTTTTTTTTTTTTAAGTTTTCTGCAATGGATGTGTATTTACTTGTATGAAAACTAAGTAAATAAATTAAATAATGCTTTAAAAGAAGAGGAAAATAAAAGGTCAAGTCTGATGCTCTTTAAGGCAATTTGATTCAATTTGATTCAAACTTTCCCCTCCGTTCCCCTCCCACCCCCACTCTGGAGTCACTTTTTAAAAAAAATTTCTGAGCCTTTCTGAATCACCTTTAAAAAATTTTTTGTTGTCTTTATTTTTTTTAAATTTATCTTTATTTTTTAAAGTATTAAGATTTCCCTTTTGTTTTTTTTCCCCATTGACCCCCTCCACCCTGCACATGCCCCTCCCAGGCTTTCACCACACTATTCTCTGGGTCATGGGCTATGCATATCTATACTAATAAAAGGGTAATATGCTAATTAGACTGGCCATCTTCCGGATGTCCTTCTGGACAAAGTCATGGTGGTAGGGGCCGAGGCAGAGGCGGTTAGGGGCGATCAGGCTGGCAGGGGAGGGCAGTTAGGAGGCAATCAGGCTGGCAGGGGAGCAATTGGGGACAATCAGGTGGTAGGGAAACAGTTAGGGGTGATTAGGCCAGCAGGCAGAGGTGGTTAGGGATGATCAGGCCAGCAGGGGAGCAGTTAGGAGCATCAGGCCAGCAGGCAGAGGCAGTTAGGGGTGATCAGGCAGGCTGGCAGGCCAGTGGTTAGGAGCCAGCGGTCCTGGATTGTGAGATGGATATCTGACTGCCAGTTTCAGCCTGGTCGGGATTGGGCCGAAACTGGCAGTCTGACATCTCCCAAGGGGTCCCGGATTGGAGAGGGTGCAGGCCGGGCTGAGGGATACCCCCCCACCTGGTCATGCACAAATTTCATGCACCAGGCCTCTAGTATGCATATAAGTTCCTGGGTTAATCACTCCCCACCCACCCTCCCACGCCTCCACCTTCCCTCTGAAATTGTTAATCGGTTTCAAGTTTCTATGTCTCTGGATCTATTTTGTTCATCAGTTTATTTTATTCATTAGATTCCACATATGATACTTATTTTGTCTGACTGTTTTATTTCGTTTAGCAAAATACTCTCCAGGTCCATCCATGTTGTTGCCAATGGTAAGAGTTCCTTCTTTTTTACAGTTGTGTGGCCACTTTTTAAAGTCCAGCCTTTAAGGCACTTTGGACTGGAAGCCAGGAGAGCCCAACTCTAGCATGTCTGGGAGCCAGGCTGGGAATGTGAAACAAGCTGGACTATTTCAGGACACTCTTAAAATATGAAAAATGACTTTTTCCATTCCAAAAATAATTCTGAGAGTCAAGACTTGGAAGAAAGCTTCGGTCTTAACAGTGAAATCTGGGAAAGGTACAGGAAGTACAAAACTTGAAAGATACCCTGCAAAGATTTCTTTTGGCTGACAACATTCAGTAGATTACAGCTGTTTCTATGGTTATTTTTGTGGGTTAAGAGGAACCACAAAATGGTATCTCAGTGGATGTGTCCACTTCCCAACAAGTCCAGGACATGGCACCAAATTTATCCATGTTGCATCTAACTATTCAAAGCTGACTCTACACCAGCATTTCTAGCCTGTGAAATAAAGAAGCAGGGATTGCAGGGAAGTGAGTGTGCTGGGGAGCCCAGGGTTTTTCTTCCACTGCTTTGCAGCTTGGAAAGTTGCCATCCATTCAGGTTTTACTCAAACAGGCTTTTTCCAGACCCTAGAACAAATTGGAGCCAGAAACTCTGCTCTTTGTCAGTAGGCAAATTGCAGCCCAGACTGAGCCAGGATCTTGCCTTCTCCCCTTAGAAAGCAACTTTGTTGTTTTTTGTTTGTTTTGTTTTTTAAGAATCCAACTGGATTTTATTTGACACGGAACACAATAGGACTGCAGGAATAGCAAACTGAAAAGACAAAGCAGAAAAGACCCAGTTCTATCTAACTTACAATTAAGTAACAGGAGGGCAAGTCATTAAATGAATAACAAAACAGTTGAGCTTGATGGAGAATATTCTTTTTCTAGTGCCCATACTTTTGGAATTCCCACTCTGTTGTCCAGCGGACACACCTGCCGTGTTTTGAGCCAGCGAGAGATGCAGTGGAAGTGAAAAGCAAGATTACAGACTCCCCACGCAACGATGCACTCTTCAGAAGTGGCAGATGCCTGGTTCGCCTGACATTCTATGCAAAGATCCATAATGTGGTTCCTGCAGATGACACAGTTATCAACCACAATGTCGCAGGCCCAGAGGGCTACTGCGTCCCACTTTGTCACTTTGAAGTGCTTCTTGCCCACGCCGCTGTTGGTGCCACTCTGGGTATCCACATCCATCGCTGCCGCCATTTTGGAAACACACCAACAACTTTGTTTTTTTTAAAAAAATATATTTTATTGATTTTTTACAGAGAGAAAGGGAGAGGGATAGAGAGTTAGAAACATTGATGAGAGAGAAACATCGATCAGCTGCCTCCTGCACACTCCCTACTGGGTATGTGCCCACAACCAAGGTACATGCCCTTGACCAGAATCGAACCTGGGACCCTTCAGTCCACAGGCCAACGCTCTATCCACTGAGCCAAACTGGTCAGGGCAACAACTTTGTTTTTAATGTGTAGGAATCCTGGCTCTTCTTTCTTTACTCAGGGGATGGGACACAGCCCTTAGTTCTTTCCAGAAAGACCCCTGTTGTCCCCAGGTTTCTGTATTGTTTTTACCACTGTCCAGGTTATATTGTTGTAGTGTACCCTGCAAATCACACAAGGATGCCTCAAGATGTTGAATTAAGGAGCCACATTTATTTCAAAGCCAGCGAGTGCGAGGGGCAAATGCTCTCCAGATCTCATAGCCCTTAATGGCAGTAACATCAGGCTTATATCACAAAGGTATCGATTACATCACTAGGTTTGGAATGAGGAACCAGGTTTGCAAAAGCAGTTTGTTACAGAAACTAAATTGAGCAAGTTAGTTATCTACAAAGATTAATTATAGTTTTAGGTCTTGGAGCCACTGAGTCTACAGAAAACACATTTTCTGGAGCCACTGAAGCAATTAAAGCAATTGTGCTGTCCTGGTCTCCAGGTGCAGAGGAATGTGTTTTGAAAGACCAGTAAAACCACAATCAATGGGGTATACTATCGAATGGGGTGATTTATATAAGTTCAGGAGATCAAAACAAATTCTCTATTATTTTAGCAAGCAAATAATTACAGAAGCCAGAACAGCGGGGTTAAAAATTAAACAGCAGTTTTTACCCGAGATGAACGTTACTATGCTTCATTGCTTCAATATCTGGATCTATGGATATCTCATCTTACTAATATCAGTGATTGAAATGTTTCAGTCTTTCCTCTTTAGCCACTGCAGTTTAATGAAGTAAAAGAAATAGGCTCCATCTCCATTGTTGGAGACCCCAGGCAATGAACCATTTGCGGAGCTCCGCACAAGTTAGACATCTATGAACCCTCACGGGTTGCACTGTTTACCCCCTTGCACAGAAAGTGAAAGCCAAGGTTCTTGATGCCTATTTTGTGATTAGATGTGCTTTTCTTTGTTAGGGATCAACTTTCTCTCCCTTTAAGGCAAAGAACCCCTTTGAGGAACCATTGGAATAATCCTGTTGACTACAAAGAGGGTAATGCAGCTGTTTCATATCTTAAATGTGGTGATGGTTACACAACTGTATGATCTCACTCATTTGTGGAATATAGAAAACAACATAGACTGACAAACAGGGACAGATCCAAAGACAGAGAAACAGTGATCAGACTATCAGTCCCCAGAGGGAAAGTAGGGGAGGGTGGGGGTAAGGGGAAGAGATCAACCAAAGGACTTGTATGCATGCATATAAGCCAAACCAATGGACATGGACAACAGCGGGATGAGAGCATGAGTGGAGCGGGGGAGGTTGGGGGTTAATGGGGGGGATGAGGACACATTTGTAATACCTTAACCAATAAAGAAATTTAAAAAAAAACTATCAATTAAATTATACCTGGATTAAGAACACCAACAACAATCAGTTTAGTAACATGAAAAAATATGTACGAAGCAATACTAAAGCAGGGGGGGAAACGCTGCATCTGTAAAGTTTATGTGTGTGTACATACATATACTTATACTAGAGGCCTGGTGCATGAAATTCGTGCACGGGTTGGGGGGGGCGGTCCCTCAGCCCGGCCTGCACCCTCTACAATCCGGGACCCCTTGCGGGATGTCCTACTGCCTCTCACAATCTGGGACTGCTGGCTCCTAACCACTCACCTGCCTGCCTGCCTGATTGCCCCTAACCCCTCTGCCTGCCTTCCTGATCGCCCCTAACCACCTCTGCCTGCCTGCCTGATAGCCCCTAACTGCTCCCTTGCTGACCTGATTGCCCCTAATCACCTCTGCCTCACCCTGCACCCGGGACCCGGTTTTTCCCTCCCTCTGGCCAGCCACAGGCACCCAGGACCCGGGCCGGCTGCAGCCGCAGGGGACCGTGGGCGGGTGGCTTTGCCTGGGCCACAGCCACAGGCACCCAGGACTGTGGAGCGGGTGGCTTGTCCCTCTCCTGGGCCGCAGGCACAGGCGCAGCCACTGGCGCCTGGGACCGCGGGGCGGGCAGCTTGTCTCTCTCCCTGGCCATTGCCTGGCTAGTCCCCATTCCTCTCTCATGAGCTCATTTGTGCCTGGCAGGTCCCCATTCCTCTCTCCCAGTGTTGAGTGTCTGAGCTGTTCCAGCGTGATGACCATTTGCATATTAGCTCTTTATTATATAGGATTGGTTAATTCTTTTTTTATTATTGATTTTTTACAGAGAGGAAGGGAGAGAGATAGAGAGTTAGAAACATCGATCAGCTGCCTCCTGCACATCTCCCACCGGGGATGTGCCCACAACCCAGGTACATGCCCTTGACCGGAATCGAACCCAGGACCTCTCAGTCCACAGGCCGACGCTCTATCCACTGAGCCAAACCGGTTTCGGCAGGATTGGTTAATTCTTGTATGTGGTCTGATCTGGGTTTGCGCCCGAATCTTGGGTGTATCAGGATGATAATCTAACTGAACTCTAGGGCTGCCTATGCTTTCTTCTTGGATTTTATGCTTTTGAGTCTAATATATGTCTTTAATCCACTTTAAGTTTATTCTTGTGTATGGTATAAGAAGGTGGTCTAGTTTCATTTTTTTGCAGGTATTTGTCCAATTTCTCCCAAACCACTTATTGAATACTAGAGGCCTGTTGCACAACATTTGTGCACTGGGGGGCAGGGGGGCCCTTAGCCCAGCCTGTGCCCTCTTGCAGTCTGGGACCACTCGGAGGACATCCCCTGAGTGATCCTTAGTGCTGCTACAGGGGCGGGAGAGGCTCCCACCACTGCTACTGTGCTCGCCAGCTGTGAGCCCGGCTTCTGGCTGAGTGGCGCTCCCTCTGTGGGAGTGCATTGACCACCAGGGAGTAGCTGCTGCATGGAGCATCTGCCCCCTGGTGGTCAGTGTGCATCATAGTGATCGGTTGTTCCGCTGTTCGGTCAATTTGCATATTAGGGTTTTATTATACAGGATACTGTCCTTACCCCATTGTATGTTCTTGCCTCCTTTGTCATAGATTAATTGACAATAAAGGTGTGGGTTTATTTCTGGGCTAATATATGTCTGTTTTTATGCCAGTACCATGCTATTTTGATTATTATGGCCTTGTAGTATAGTTTGATCTCAATTGGCATGATTCCTCCAACTTTGTTCTTCTTTCTCAAGATTGCTGAGGCCATTTGGGGTCTTTGTGGTTCTATATAAATTTTTTGGAATATGTTTTAGTTCTGTGAAATACAGCATTAATATCTTTATAAGAATTGAGTTGAATCTATAGATTTCTTTGGGTACATTTTAATGATGTAAAGTCTTTCTATCCATGAACACAGTATATGCTTCCACTTATTTGTATCTTCTTCAATTTATTTTTTTAGCCTTAGCTGGTTTGGCTCAGTGGATAGAGCGTCGTCCTGTGGACCAAAGGGCCCCCGGTTTGATCCCGGTCAAGGGCACGCACCTTGCTTGCAAGCTCCTCAGGCAACCAGTAGATGTGTTTCTCTCCCATCAATGTTTCTCTGTCTTTCCCTCTCTATTCCATTCTCCCTAAAATCAATGAAAAAATATCCTCGGGTGAAGATTAAAAAAGAAAAAATTATTTCTTCAGTGTCTTAATAATTTTTCAAGTACAGGTCTTTTGCATTCTTGGTTAAATTTATTCCTAGGTATTTTATTTTATTTTTATTTTTTTAATCCTCACCCGAGGATATTTTCCCCATTTATTTATTTATTTATTTATTTAATTTATTTTTCAGCAAGGCAAATATCTTTACTTCTGCAGAAGGGTGTGCATGCACATGGTCTGGGAGCACATGCACACTGATTTCTTTTTTATAGAGAATGGAAGGAAGGGGGGAGGGGGGGAGAGAGAGAGAGAGAGAGAGAGAGAGAGAGAAACATCAATGTGAGAGAGACACATCGATTGGTTGCCTCCTGCACACTCCCCGGGGGATGGAGCCTCCAATGAGGTATGTGTCCTTGACCAGGAATCAAACCCTTCAGTTGGTGGGCCAATGCTCTAACCACTGAGATAGCCAAGCTATTTTATTTATTTATTTTTAATTTTATTTTTTTAAAAAATTCTCACCTGAGGAAATTTCTTCATTGATTTTTAGAGAGAGTGGAAGCGAGGGAAGACAGAAATATTGATGTGAGAGAAACACATCAATTGATTGCCTCCTGCATACGTCCCAACTAGGACCCCAGTGGGAGGAGCCTGCAACAGAGGTCCATACCCTTGACTGGAATTGAACCCAGGACCCTTTAGTCTGCAGGCCTACGCTCTATCCACTGAGCCAAACAGGCTAGGGCTATATTTTTTTATGCAATTTTAAGTGGGATTGTTTTCTTAGTCTCCCTTTCTGATAGTTCACTTTTGGTGTATAAATATGCAACTGAGCCCTAGCTGGTTGGCTTGGCGGATGGAGCATCTGGCAGCTGACGGAAGGGTCCCAGGTTCCATTCCAGTCAAGGGCATGTACCTCGGTTGCAGGCTCCATCCCCAGCTTCGGTTGGGGATTGTGCAGGAGGCAACCAACATCAATATTTCTCTCTCTCTGTCTCTACCTCTCCCTTCCACTCTCTCTAAAAAAGTCAATGGAAAAATATCCTTGAAAAAATAATGCAGCTGATTTCTGGATATTTATTTTGTATCCTGCTACTTCACTGAATTCATTGATCAGTTCTAGTAGTTTTTGGTGGAATTTTTAGGGTTATCTATATACAGTATCATGTTATCTGAAGTAAATACTTTTTAAAACTTAGATGAGTGTGGAGCAGTACACTTAAAATTAGTTCACTCTGCGCTTTATGCTATAAATACATTGTTTTAAAAGAAGGTTGAAAGTTCTGGCTGGTGATCACAAGAGTGTATATCCAAATCAAAAAAATTCATCCCTAAAATTTGTGCAGTCTACCATACATTATAACGCAATAAAGAAAAATACAGACATTGAAACTGCCCGCTCTGTCCAGGACTAGAAGTGAAAGCCCGCCCGCGCTGTGTTCACTGACATAGCGGACCTCCGCGTGGCCGGCGATCGGGCGCCTGCAGGGGG
>NW_005356003.1:498810-514357 GCF_000412655.1 Myotis brandtii | reverse complement strand
TCGATCCGGCGCTGGCACCCCGCCCACCCCCTGGCCCTCGGCTTCCCGCGGAGGCCGCGTGGGTTGCAGTTCTTAGCGTCAGGATTTATTTTTTGTGCTTCCTTTCCTTTCTGTTCCGAGTCATGCTCACACTCCTTCGGACCCGGTGCCCACGCTTATAGGTGAACTTTTTACCCAACATCTGAAACTTTTCCTTTTTGCCGGGCACAAACGAACTTGGCCGTCTCATCCCGACCTGAATGTGGACCTCCCATTAGAACAAAGAAAGCATCGTATAACAATTTCGTGTTTTCTTTTACGCTTTTTTTTTTAAATTACACTTTATGGTCCACTTGGAATTATCAAAATTCCGAGTCTAGTCTGACCATGAAATGTATACGTTGCCCCTCTGGAGACCCACCACACCTGCTTGTAAGCCCAGCATTTTTTTTCTCCTTTTTTTCCCTGGGGAACTTGTCAGCTTCACCTCACCCCCGTAGATTTGCTTACTTTAAGTCCTTGCTAACTTGTGAGCTCCTTTGGAGCAGAACTGGATTTAGGCTAAATTTTATTTCCCTTCAGCCACATTCCTCAAGCAGGCTTGCAGATGTTTGCTTTTGTCAGACTTCATTGTGTTGTCTAGTTCCAGATCTTACTTTTTGAATCTTTGGGTTTTCCTGTCTTCTCCAGCTGTTCTTCTTCTTCTTCTTTTTTTTTTCCCCTTTAAAAATACACACTGATGTCTCCTATAAACTTTCTTGTGGAACTTGTCTCTTTGTGAGTTTAGTTATCTAAAGTAATTCTGTTTGGTCCGAGCCATAGTGTTCTACCCACTTTTTCCCCACTGGGGCTATGAAAAGGTATTATCTAATTGGCTCTGGATTTGCCTGCTGTAAGTGGGAGGGTGGCCTATAGTGGTGGTCCTGGGGGAAGAGAATTTCTTAGCTGGAGTGATGCTGAGTTTTTTGGTTTTTTTAAAATATATTTTATTGATTTTTTACAGAGAGGAAGGGAGAGAGATCGAGAGTTAGAAACATCAATGAGAGAGAAACATCGACCAGCTGCCTCCTGCACATCTCCTACTGGGGATGTGCCCGCAACCCGGGTACATGCCCTTGACTGGAATCGAACCTGGGACCTTTCAGTCCGCAGGCCGATGCTCTATCCACTGAGCCAAACTGGTTTCGGCGATGCTGAGTTTTTTGAGTCAACTTAATTCATTTAGCATATGGATTTCTGTCCATATCTGGCCACTTAATCCTCTTGGAAGAGAGAGTAATGTATAAAGCTGGGATGAGGGTCAGTTGTGGGGTTCTGGAGCTAGAAGTAATTTGAACCTGGCTTCCTTGAAATGCTTGTGCACAGATTAGAACCTCTCCCTGGAACCTGAGGATGAAAGTGTATATCCTCATTCAAAGGAAATAAAGGTTGTGGTAGTATTTCTTCACAGTTTGTCTTATAATTTTCACATGTTGGGAGGGATGACAGTGACTTGAAGTCCTGTCTTGTTAAAAGCAAAATGTTACTTTTATGACATACTGTAGTTTATTCACTCATGTAGCATTTTTACATAATTGCAGTCTTTTTTTTTTTTTTTGCGACCGCGGCAGGACACATAATTGCAGTCTTATAGAAAAGTCACAGCAATGTTCCAAAGAACTCCCATATGATCCAATAATTGGCCCCATTTTGCCCCATTTGCTTTATTTTCTATGTACATATTTACACAAATGCATTTTTTTTTCTAGAGGTATCAAGCCCCTTTATTCCTAAACATGGGTTTCTTAGGCACTAGGACATTCTCTTATATAACCAGGTACAGTTATCCAAGTTAGGAAATTTATTGTTGATACAATAGTGTAGGGCATGCTTTTAAAATTTTTCTCTTATCAAGTAATTGTGACCTTGTTTCATTGTGGCAGGAGAGTGCTCTGGTAGTTGGGAGACCTGGGTTCTAATTTGGCCTTGTGACCAGGTATGTGACATTGGTCATTTCACTTCTCTGGATATTAGATGACCTCTTTAACCTATCGGACAGAGTACATGGTCCTAAGTGGTAATGTGAAGAAAAGATTTGCCACTAGTGTGGCCAAACCAACATTGGAAGAAATATAACGTTTTCTTGTAAGGCACAGTATCTTTTTAAAATATACATATTTTTATTGATTTTAGAGAGGAAGGGAGAGAGAGAGAGAGAGAGAGAGAAAGAGAAAGAAAGGAACATCAGTGATGAGAGAGAATCATCTATCAGCTGCCTCCTGCATGCCTCCTACTGGGGGTTGAGCCCGAAACCTGGGCATGTTCTCTGACTGGGAATCAAATCGGGACCCCCTGGTTTGCAGGTTGATGCTCAGCCACTGAGCCATACCTGCCGGGCTAAAACAATATTCTTTATGCTCTATGTTTTCTAGTTTACTGTGTTTTTTTTTTTTTAATTTTATAATGGAGTTCATCCATTGAGTGATTTTTTTTTTTTTTAAACTTGAGAGAATATGACTGTGGTAGGTGATGTGAATTATTCAGAGAAGGCTTTAATATTATTTGCTCATTCTTTTTTAAAAAAAATATATTTTATTGATTTTTTTTTTTTTTTTACAGAGAGGAAGGGAGAGGGATAGAGAGTTAGAAACATTGATGAGAGAGAAACATCGATCAGCTGCCTCTTGCACACTCCCCACTATGGATGTGCCCGCAACCAAGGTACATGCCCTTGACTGGAATCGAACCTGGGACCTTTGAGTCCGCAGGCTGACTGATGCTCTATCCACTGAGCCAAACCGGTCAGGGTTATTTACTCATTCTTGATCACCAGAATCATTGTTGGTGGAGAGAAGCTTACAAAAATATTTATGAAAAAATGTTGTTCCTGGGCTTTGTAAAAATTCTCTGAAAGAATGAAATACATTAGAATTTTTTTTATTGAATATATTTTTATTGATTTCAGAGAGGAAGGGAGAGGGAGAGAGAGATAGAAACATCAGTGATGAGAGAGAATCATTGATTGGCTGCCTCTTGCATGCCCTCTGATAGGGATTGAGCCTGCAACCCAGGTATGTGCCCTTGACTGGAATCGAACCCGGGACCCTTCAGTCCAAAGGCCAATGCTCTGTCCACTGAGCCAAACCAGCGAGGGCTAGAATCTTCCTTTCAAACTAGAAAATCATATGTGGTAAAATATTTCTGTAATTAAGAACAAATCTCAGGTTAGTGTTATTGATAAATTTGAGGCAAATAGGCTACTAGGTGTACCAGTTAGTGCGGATTTTTTTTAATAGACGGAGTTACACATATGTTGATATATATGTGATTTGATATGTATGCTATTTTGTATTGACAACAAGCTTCAAAACTTCATGTGTCAAATTTGCTGAAGGTGTTAACATCATAGATATTTTTACGCCTACTAGTAAAAATGTCAAATTTCATGCCCCAAAAAAGAGCATTTGTGGGAAGTTTTAATTCATTATTTTGAAGAAAAAGTTATTGTATACTTTGGGAAGCTTATGGTGAACATGCTCCATCTCAAGATACTTGTGAATGCTGGTTTAAACGCTTTAAAAGTGATGGTTTTGATGTGAAAGACAAAGAACGTCCAGGTCAACCGAAAAAGTTTGAAGACCAACAATTACAAGCATTATTGGATGAAGATGCCTGTCAAATGCAAAAACAACTTGCAGAAAGATTAAATGTTGCTCAGCAAACAATTTCCAATTGTTTACAAGCAATGGGGAAGATTTTAAAGAAAGGAAAAGGGGTGCCACATCAACTGAATGAAAGACAAATGGAAAACCGAAAAGTCATCAGTAAGATGTTGCTTCAACGATACCAAAGAAAGACTTTTTTGCATCAAATTGTGACTGGCGATGAGAAGTGGATTTATTTTGAGAATTCCCAAATGCACAAAATCATGGGTTGATCCAGGTCAACCATCAACATCACCTGCAAGGCCAAAATTGTTTCGGAAAGAAGACAATGCTCTGCGTTTGGTGGGATCCAGAAGGTGTGGTGTATGATGAGCTTCTAAAACAGGTGAAACCATTAATACTGATCGCTACCGACAACAAATAATCAATTTGAATCACGCTTTGATCGTGACCAGAATGTGCCAGAAGACATGGCAGAGTAATTTTGCTTCATGGTAACGCACCATCACACACTTCAAAACCAGTTAAAGACATGTTAAAAGATCTTGCCTGGGATGTATGAACCCACCCGCAGTATTCACCAGTTCTTGCTCCTTCAGATTACCACTTGTTCCGATCGATGGCACACGCACTTTCTGAGCAGCGCTTCAAAATGTACGAAGACGTGGAAAATTGGGTCTCTGAATGGTTTGCCTCAAAACAAGAAAAGTTCTATTGGGATGGTATCCACAAATTACCTGAAAGATAAAAGTGAAATGTGTAGCTAGCGATGGACATTACTTTGAATAAAGCACTTTTGATGTTTCTCTTGAAATTATCGTGTTTTCTTTGATTACAAAATCCGCCATTATTAACCGGTACACCTAGTATATATAAGTGGAACTGAAAATTTTCCTTACACCACAGACTTTAACATTGGCTCTTTAGGCTCTACTGTTGTAGATAGACTGAAATACTGGGATAAGTAAGCTTCTCCTTTCACTGGTAGAGGCAAAGTTAACTACCTTTTGAGAGCAAGCACATGTGCACGCTCATACTCACTTGTTTACTCTCTCATTGGTTACCACCATACAGTAAGTAATCCCAATGAACAACTCTGGACAGTGGACTTGACTAGGTAGCCTCTGAGCTGAGAAGTCTTGTTTGGAAATGCGTTTTATGTAGGGAAATTCTTAATCTTACTGACATTAAAAAATATTGAGACCTGGCTGTTGTTTTCAGTGGTTAATGTCAGCCCATGAACCCAAGGGTTGTGGGTTTGATTTCTGGTCAGGAGCACATACCTGGTTGCAGGTTCAATCCCCACTTCATTCAGGGCACATGCAGGAGGCAACCAATTGATGTGAGATGGGTCTTTCTCACATCGATCTCCCTCCCTCCTTCCTTTCCTCCCTCCTACTCTCTCATGGGAAAAAATATCCTCAGGTGAGGACAAACAAAAAACAAATATTGGAAGTGCAAATGATTGATTTCTTATAGCTGCCTGGGTCATCTGATTGTTTAGCATCTATGTGCCAAGGTGAATTTGCATTGATGACAGGGTGAACTTTTTCATAAATTGGAACTCGTGGTAAATATTGGTACAGGATTTATGAAATTCTCCTAGAACATTATGAAGTTTTTGGTTAATGATTTTGTTGAGTTCGGTTTCAGCTTGATCCTCAAGCTTCCATAGAGGAAGACGTTTACGGAACTTCAGTGAATGGATTGGTATCCTCTGGCTTGGGAAATATGTGATTTTGCATTAAAGTAAAAAGAAAGCAACCGATGACTAGTTTTGCTAGGGAGAGTTAGGTTTGCCTTCCAAAAGGCTCAGTAAGTGCTTTGGACATGTAGGATAGGGAGAATGGATAGGTTCTACAACAGCAGGTTATTAGGAAGGGTAGAAAGTAAGTTCTGGCCTCACTTGTTTGATGTATTTCCATATCCCTCTTTGTTATCAGGGTGACTTGTGTTTTTTTGTGTGCCTTTGTTCCCAAATAGATGTACTTTTTCTCAAAGCTAACTTTTGAATATTGTAATAAAGACAGAATTGAGCCCTCAGATTTACTTCCACTTTTGAATCTTTGCATTTGGTGTCCAGAGGTGAAAGGCTGTTGCATTTGATTTCATTTATTTATTCTCTCTTGTAAGAAATTCTGTTTCTTTCCAGTGTTAGAGATTACCAAGAATCCTCATCCTTGCCACATCATTCAAGTGCTTTTTTTTTTTTTTATGAAGATCCCAGATTTTGATGATGGAGGATTTTGATTGTTTTCTTTCTCTGTCCATTTTCTTATCAGACCAAAGAGAACCCTGTACAGTAAGAAATATGGCGTGGACCTCATCAGATATACTCATGCAGCAAACACAGTCGTTTACAGTTCTAATAAAATAGACGGTAAGCAAGCCTTCTTTTTAGTAGGTCATGGCTTCCTTTGTTAAATAGTTCACGGAATCTTTGTGACTATTTCTGTTTAGGTTGTAGTTACTTTAAATATTTTCCTATGATGTTAGCAGTGCTGACATTGTTATGACTGAAAAGATGCTGGAGGCAAGCTGCAAGTGCTTTTGAAATTGAGTATGAAAGATCTCAGTTTAGAGTAGAAAGTGGAAATAGGAAGCAACAACTGGTGTTTATGGTTTGTACTTTTGGAAACTTAGAAGAATACTTTTAGAACAAATGAAAGGAAAGAATACTTGACACACAGCAAGTGGTAAACAATAGTACCTCCTCTTCAAAATATAGAGATTTGAGAAAAGTTTTCACAAATGCTTGAGCTATGATAGTTTATGGGATCTTAGAAGAGTTTTTAGTGTATGCCCAATCTTTTATGGTCTGTGTCAATAAAGGACAGTGTGCTGACCTTATTTTGTCTTTGATTCTGGGGACAATTTTTTTATCTGAATTTTATCCTTTTCCCTTTTTAAACTTGTGAAATTAAACTTGTGAGTTTCTTTCTCTAATAAATGGTTCTGCTTTTACCTGCATTTCACCTGGATAAGTCGTTCTCAGTTGACAGATGATCTTGATAATTGAGCAATACCACTTAATTCTTTTATTATTATTTTTTACAATATATTTTATGGATTTCAGAGAGAAAGGTAGAGGGAGAGAGAGATAGAAACATCAGTGATGAGAGAGAATCATTGATTGGCTGCCTCCTGCACGCCCCACATGAGATAAAGTCCACAACCTGTGCATGTTCCTGAACGGGAACCTAGCTGTGACCTTCTGGTTCATAAGTCAATGCTCAACCACTGAGCCACATCGACTGGGCAACACTTACTTTCATATTAGGACTCCTTTTTAAAAAAATTCTTATGAATTTGATCGTTTCACTTTTTTTGGCGGTAAGATTTTTCTAATGTCCTTCAACAGAGATTGCTTAGACTGTTATTTTGGCTCTGCCTGTCTCAGAGCTGAAGTGTCTTTTTTTTTTTTAATGTTTTTTTATGAGCTGTTTCTGCCTGTACTTGACTTTTAGTAAGTATATTATTTCTACTTTTCATACCTGTATTTCAGAAATGGTTTTTTAAGTAAGCATGCATTTGATGCTTTTGACAAGAATATATAAAACATTAGAATCCTAAGGAAACATATCTATGTGATTATCTGCATGACTGGTATATTTCTTCTGTTGGGGTCTTTTTCTGGGTGATTAAATGAGGATTGTCCAAATCTGGTTCAAGATGAGGCAAATGTGTGGCACTGCAGCTTTGCTGCCAGGCCTCTGCTGTGAGGATATTGCCTTTCCTGTGTCGAGTGCATCCTGAAGAGTTCCTTCAACGCTTCGTTTCCTTTTGCCTGATTCCAGGCTGAGGTAGTAGTTTGTACAGTTTGAGGGTCTATGATACCACCCGGTACAGGAGATAACTGTACAGGCCACTGCCTTGCCAGGAACAGCGCGCCAGCTACCGAGTGGGGCGGAGAGGATGGCGACGCCCTGCTCATCTCTGGGAAACCAGGTAATGGGGAGAAAGCCTTTTTCTGCTTAGGGAAGGTGAGTAGCTCCTAGTAATAGAACAAACAGGAAGACTTTGTAGTTGTTATAGGAGAACTTTAAAGATGTATTCAAGGAAAACCATGTAGAGTTCAGTTTTGTAACATACAAAGAGGACCCTTTACCCTCTCCCACGTTAAATGCCCTCTTATTAGAAAGTACTCCTGTGAACCACTGGGATGACTTGGTGCTGTTAGTGTCTTTGTTCCTGTGTTCTGTTTTCCTCTAGAATGTTCTTTCTGTGCTTTTCTTTCTGCATTTTGGCATTTCCTATTACCCCTTTCTCAACAATTGTTCCTTATTCATAGTCTTTTTAGGGGCATAGTACCTTCTAGTTCTATTCTTTATGGCACTTCATTTCCCTTCCCATCACCATCTTTTTTTTTTTAGATAGAATCATTTGGTTTTTAAGAATGTCTTATTTTACCCAAGCACAGATTTCTACGATTATTCCTTTCTTTGTTATTGTCAAAATCTCACTGTTCTGACTTCTTGGTATAGTTCATGAGTTTTATTTTGAAAATGTCTTGAGATCTTTGAAACCCAAATTTTCTCACTGCTTTTTGCCACTTTATTAGTATTTTAAACTAATTTCTCTGATGCACAAGGGACTAGTGGATAGTTGGTTAATTAGAAAAGAAGTAATAGAACTTCTCTTTCCATTTTGTTTAGTTTTTATGTAAATTGTAAACACAGTTAGCATTCAGGTGAGGTTATTGCTCTATAGTCTGTCAACTTAAGAATTCTGCTTTTGAATTATGTCAGATCTGTAGTGCCCTCTTTTCAGTTGTGGAAAGGAATTATTTACTATTTATTCGTACCTTGCTTGGGTTATAGACAGCAATGACTTCTTTGATGTTGCCTTTTCAAGATGAAAATGCAAAGTAATTTTCTTTGAAAATAGTAGGATATCATCATGCCTTATTTGTCTTCTTACAGATACTATTCGTTACCTGTCCTTGCATGACAACAAATACATCAGATACTTTCCTGGACATAGCAAAAGGTAAGACCCCAGTGTTATAGAAGTAGATAGTTCTTTTATCCCTGAGCTCTCAGATAATAGAAGAATGAATGGAGAGATTTTATCAGTGAACTAAAGCTAGTTCCTCACTGCTGCTTGGCCTTTCTCTTGGTCTTCTTTTGTTAATCCCCACCCAGTCAACTCTTGATTAACTGAGGTTGTGGAGGCAGGGGTAGGACTTTATACATAAATTTAAATTGTTACCGGAAAGGGGACCTGGTCCTTGGTGGTTCTGCCTAGGCCCAGCCTGTAGTGCGTGGGTTCTTCATGCAGGAAAAATTTCACAACATGAAGTCCAGGTGAATTTTAGAGGATGTTTATTAAAGCTGGGACAATGAAACAAGGAAGGGCTGGGAAAATGAGCATAGGCTGGTCTGCTTTGGCTCACTAAGAAGTCAGAGAAAAGGGGGCCTTGGGTACAGGCTCTGGGGGTTTGCTGGGGATGATCTGCCACTGCCCATTGCTGTCCTGGTTGCAAGCCTTGTGGGGGTCCCTTGGAGTTCAGGAGATACATGCCTAGGGGAAAGAAGTAGGAAGGAGAACGCAGGCTGGGAACTTTTTTTTTTTTTTAAATATATTTTATTGATTTTTCACAGAGAGGAAGGGAGAGAGATAGAGAGTTAGAAACATCGATGAGAGAGAAACATCGACCAGCTGCCTCCTGCACATCTCCTACTGGGGATGTGCCCGCAACCCAGGTACATGCCCTTGACCGGAATCGAACCCGGGACCTTTCAGTCCGAAGGCCGACGCTCTATCCACTGAGCCAAACCGGTTTCGGCTGGGAACTTTGTTTTGAGGGGTTTTAAAGGCTGGGTGTTTAGGGGAAGTCTCAGGAGAGAATCTCAATAGAATATTGATCAGCTTTATGCTGATGTACCAAAATGAGGTTTATTCTCTTCATCTGTCCTTGGTTGTGGTTAGCAAATGGCACTAATTGGATTTCTGCTGTCACCCTGCATAGAGTGATTTAAGCTATTTACCCTCTGGTTAGGAGGAGAAGTGTGAAACATTTACTCAAGTGTCCCTGGTTTAGGGAAGATAGGATATATTAGATCAGTGGTCGCCAACCGATGGTCCTTGAGGTCTGAGAGGTTGGCGACCACTGGTTTAAGGAAACCTTTGGAGCAGTGGTCACCAACTGTTGGTCCATAGACCACTGCTGGTCTGTGAGGTCTGAAAGGTTGGTGACCGCTGTACTAGATGGCTGTAACTGCTTGGCATCTTGATTTTCTAGATGGTTGCAAACTGCTGTTTAACAGTCTGATCTTAGTTTCCCTAGTCCACTTGTCCTGGTTTACTGGCCTGTCTCAAAATCACAGTTAAAATGTAATTAGGAAAGATGGTAGATTAAAGATATTCAGTGGAAACCTATGTAATAAAAATACAGTTAGCATTTAGGAACCCCAATGAAAGGGATATCTGTATATATATGAAGCCTCCCAGTAAGGTGGTCCCATTTCAGCAGGTTTTTGCTCTATACAAACATTCTATGTGGGGATCTTAATGAGGATGCAAAAGAATAATTGTCCTTTGTTACTTTTAAAAGTCAAGAAGCTTTTTTCGTTATCCTGTTTGGTAGTGTAGGTTGCTTCTCTGTCTCCTTTGCCAATTTCCTCATTATTTTTTTCTCTAGTTTGTCAAGTTTTGGTTGAATGTTAAAAACATTTTTCCCTTGGTTGAATGTTAAATACATTTTTCCCTTGGATGATATTTTAATCACAGGGAGTGGGTTATTTCCTCCTGCTTTTATTTGCAAATGTCCAGAAACCAAGTAAGGCTTGGAGTGGTAGAGTACCCTGACAGGCTGCACTCTGATTGGGCAGGGCATTTCTATGTTGCTGAAAGTAAGAGGCGGCAGCTGTTGATTACGGTAGTGCCGGACAGTGAATGGCTTGTGACAAGTAGATGTTTTTGTTTGTAATCAAATTAATGTTCACTAATGTACTGTTGTCTATAATTGAGTTGATTGCAGTTGTTCAAAATTCTTTCCAATTTTCCCAGTTGTCCAATCTCTTGACCACCTGATTCTTATTAGTAGAAGACTTTGTCCCTCTCTTTGACAAAATCAAGGCCATCCAAAATAAGTTCTTTTCAAATTCTATTTCACCTAAATTCTGCTCTTCCTTCGAACTCTTTCCTTGAAAAAAGAGTAGCCTTTCTTCCTTGACAAAACCAACCTCTGTTTGCTTTCATCTCATTAACTGGACATTTCCTTGCTGTCTACAAACTTACTTGGTCTCTTATCTTAAATCTATTTCTGGAGCCTATCACCCACTCCTTTTCACTGTCAAATATGAGTAATTTGCATACTCCTGTCTTCACCGTCTAGTCCCAGAGTCATGTATGGGGGTTTTTCTAAGCTGTTTTACTTCCCGTTCCCTGCTGCCTCCAGTTAAAATTCATTGCCCTGGGCTTTTTTGGAGGTGCTCAACTTTTCAGTAAAACATTTTTTCCCCAGTTTGCAGCTGACTTTTCCCATCTCGGTTCTATTCTCTCACTATTCTTGGCTTCTCTTTCTCCTTTTGGCTCTAAAATATATAAGGTTCTATCCTAGCCGTCCCCCCTTCTTGGTATTTAAAAAAAATATCTCCTCTGATTTCATTCATGTCTACTCAGATGGCTTCCCAAATCAGTATTTTTAGCCCATGTCTGTCATGATTTCCAGACTCAACTTCCACCTACAGGTTTTATACACATCTGTGCAGATGTTTTTTCCATGCCCCCCACCTGACAGGTCCAACACTCCATTCATCATTGTTCTATTTTCCTTGAGTCATCTCCTGTCTGTCTACCTCATGTTTCTTCATGTCTGTTCCTATCAATTCTCTGGACTCAAAGCCTCTGTTGTCTCTTGACTCCCTTTCCCCTCCCTTCACATCCAGTGAAATGTTAAATCCTATTGATTCTATCTAGCTTTAATCCCCTGTGTCGCTCTCCTCCCTACTCTCTCCTTTGCTTCTGTTCTGGCTTATGTCCTGTCAGGTGAATTATTGTCAAATCCTAATTAATCTCCCCATCCCTCACAATCCTGCTTTAGCACCCTGTATTATAGTTCTGACCACAACATCCCTCAGGAAGCCTTAAAGGCTCTCCACATTTGCCTACTCCTTTCCCTTGGACTCAGGTTCTCCTTCCTCTGGCTCTGACTTTTTCCCCAGCATTATCACTCAATTGCGGTGAATTGAACACGTGCCTCATGCCTTCCTATCTTGCACCTTCTGGAAAGGTGTTTCCCATTGAAATCATGTTTACCACAGGTAATGCTTCTTCCAGGAAGCCTTCCCTGGCCTTCTCTTGGAGTTGTCTGGACTAGATAGTTAAGCTTCCATAGAGTTGAGGTATTATTCCTCTTTGTGTTCCCTGTACCTCTCAGCATAAAGTTTTTTTGCCAAGATGGACTTCCTCTGAGCTATTGACCTGAATGCTGTGGCATAAAATTGCATGTCTATATGCATTTTGCTTACTCTGTTTTAATTATCACCTTAGCATTCCCAGGAAATTTTGGCTTATAGTATATTTTAAATTTTGGAGTTGGGGAGCTAGTATAACTGTTACATTGGAAGATATTTTTTTTTTAAGAAAAATTTTAAAAAACGTAAATGGTAAGGAAAGTAAATTTTTTTCATTTTCTGTTCATGGTGTACATTTTAATTGTTTCTAGTGGAACCAAAAACCTCCTGAACCCCTTTCAGTATCATTCAAAACTTGAATTTCTTCTATGTCTAGATTTTAAAAATCTATTTACAAATGAGCTGTGCAGTTCAGTCACCTTTTTTACTTCAAGCTTTTCTTTGTCAAAATGAAACAGTACAATATGCATATTTCCTTTATAATTTTTAAAAAGTTTTTTTTATTGATTTTTAGAGAGAAGAAGGGAGAGAGAGAGAAACATCGGTGTTCCACTTATTTATGCATTTATTGGTTGATTCATGTATGTGCTCTGACCAGAGATCAAACCTGCAACCTTGGTGTTTTGGGACAATGCTGTAACCAACTGAGCTACCCAGCCAGGGCTCCTCTATACCTATAGTCTTGATTTGTGATACCAGCTGCTAGATCTATGAAGTGTTTTGCAGTCAAGCTAGAATATGGAACTATTCATCCATACACACAGAAGAGTCACCTGAATGTCTACTTTCACAAGGGCTTTCTTCATAGGCGATATGGTAGAGTCACAGTCACTGTACAGGTCAGAGCTCACACCTCAAGAACCCCATGGTCAGGGCCATGGTATGCCCTGGGAGGCAGGTAAAGTGGTGCCACGTGTGGTCCTTCTCTGCAGGCCAGGCCCAAATGCTGGGGAAATGGAGGAGGGTGTCTCTTCAGAGCTCAGAATGGCAGAGCAAGAACACCAGCAGAGAGGACAGGAGAGCTCAGGATGAGTCCTTGGAAGAAATGTTTTTCAGTGAGCGATTCTCTTTTTTAAAAAAAATTGATTTCAGAGAGGAAGGGAGAGGGAGATAGAGATGGAAACATCAATGATGAGAGGAAAGTCATCAATTGATTTCCTGCACGCCCCCTACTGGGGATTGGGCCTGCAACCCAGGCATCTGCCCTGATTGGGAATCAAACTGTGACCTCCTGGTTCATGGGTCAATGCTCAACTATTGAGTCACCCAGCTGGACAGTGGGTAATTCTTAATGGGATAATCATAAAAAGGGACCTATATCAAAAATATAGTTGCTGGTAGCACAGGCCTGTGGCTCTGTAAGTGTAAAGCCCAAATTAGCAGTCTCACTATCACCTAGGTCAGTGGGCTGAGGTCTGAGAATTCAAGTTTCTAACAAGCTCCTAGGACCTAGGTCAGTGGTTGGCAAACTGCGGCTTGCGAGCCACACATGGCTCTTTGGCCCCTTGAGTGTGGCTCTTCCACAAAATACCGACTTCTGCACATGGGCCACGAAGTTTCAATCGCATTGTACGTCGCGCCCGCACGTGGTATTTTGTGGAAGAGCCACACTCAAGGGGCCAAAGAGCCACATGTGGCTCGCGAGCTGCAGTTTGCTGACCATGGACCTAGGTCCTAGGACAGTGATGGCGAACCTATGACACACGTGTCAGAGGTGACATGCGAACTCATTTTTTTGGTTTATTTTTCTTTGTTAAATGGCATTTAAATATATAAAATAAATATCAAAAATATAAATCTTTGTTTTACTATGGTTTAACATATCAAAAAATTTCTATACGTGACACGGCACCAGAGTTAAGTTAGGGTTTTTCAAAATGCTGACACGCCGAGCTCAAAAGGTTCGCCATCACTGTCCTAGGAGCTTGTTAGAAACTTGAATTCTCAGACCTCCGCCCAGACCTGTTGGATCAGTCCTGGGAGTGACCTCAGTGATCAGTGTGAGCCCACCCTCCCAGCCATGCTGGTGCCACTCGGGTGTAGACTTTTAGTCTAGACCACAGACCACTCATTAAGTACCCCATATAGTTCAGTACCATAAAGTCACCCTTTTAAAGTAAACAGTTCAGCGGTTTTCAGTACACTTACAAAGCTGGCAACCATTCCACTACCTTAATTCCAGAACATTTTCATCACCCCAAAGAGAAACCTTGTACCCATTCACATTCCCTGGCAACTACTAATCTACTTTCTGTTTCCATAGCTTTGCCTCTTCTAGACATTTTGTATAAATAGAATCAGACAGTATGTGGCCTTTTGTGTTTGTCACTTACCATGTTTCCAAGGTTCATACATACTGTTTGTAACATGAATCAGTACTTCATTTTTTTAAAAAAATATATTTTATTGATTTCTTACAGAGAGGAAGGGAGAGGGATAGAGAGTTAGAAACATCGATGAGAGAAACATCGACCAGCTGCCTCCTACACACTCCCTACTGGGGATGTGCCCACAACCAAGGTACATGCCCTTGACTGGAATCCAACCTGGGACCCTTGAGTCCGCAGGCCGACGCTCTATCCACTGAGCCAAACCGGTTAGGGCAGTACTTCATTTTTTAATGCTGAATAATATTCCGTTGTATGGATACATACCACATTTTGCTTATCCATTCATTAGTTGATGGACATTTGGGTTTCCAGTTTGGGGCTATTATGAATAATGCTGCTGTGAGCATACATGTACTTTCTTTGTGTGGACATTTTCATTTTTCTTGTAATTTCTGGGTCAGAGCAACTCTAGTTTTTTGAGGAACTATAAACTTTTCCCAAAGGAACTGTGCCATTTTACATTCCCACCAGCAATGTATAAAGATTCCAACTTCTCCACATCCTCACCATCATTTGTTATCTCTCTCTTTTTTTCCGTTATCTCTCTTTTAGATTATAGTTATGCTGGTGGTTGTGAAGTGGTATTTCATTGTGTTTTGATTTGCATTGGAATCATACATTTTTATGCTATAGCTTTAAGTTGCTTTTTTCATTATATTAGTTGACTTTTGATTATCCAGATTGCTTGTGTAGTGTGTTCCTTAAAATGACAGTTTGGGGAGAACAGGTTTACCAGGCATACCGGTTAATAATGCGGATTTTTTTCAATAGATGGAGTTACACATATGTTGATATATATACGATTTGATATGTATGCCATTTTGTTGTATTGACTTGAAGCTTCAAAACTTCATGTGTCAAATTTGCTGAAGGTGTTAACATCATAGATATTTTTACGCTTAAAAATGTCAAATTTCATGCCAAAAAAAGCATTTGTGGGAAGTTTTAATTCATCACTTTATTTTGAAGAAAAAGTGATCGTATATTTCAGGAAGCTTATAAAGGTGAACATGCTCCATCTCAAGATACTTGTGAACACTGGTTTAAACACTTTAAAATTTATGATTTTGATGTGAAAGACAAAGAATGTCCAGGTCAACTGAAAAAGTTTGAAGACCAACAATTACAAGCATTATTGGATGAAGATGCATGTCAAATGCAAAAACAACTTGCA
>NW_005356003.1:486509-498675 GCF_000412655.1 Myotis brandtii | reverse complement strand
CTTTTTTGCATCAAATTGTGACTGGCGATGAGAAGTGGATTTATTTTGAGAATTCCCAAATGCACAAAATCATGGGTTGATCCAGGTCAACCATCAACATCACCTGCAAGGCCAAAATTGTTTCGGAAAGAAGACAATGCTCTGCGTTTGGTGGGATCCAGAAGGTGTGGTGTATGATGAGCTTCTAAAACAGGTGAAACCATTAATACTGATCGCTACCGACAACAAATAATCAATTTGAATCACGCTTTGATCGTGACCAGAATGTGCCAGAAGACATGGCAGAGTAATTTTGCTTCATGGTAACGCACCATCACACACTTCAAAACCAGTTAAAGACACATTAAAAGATCTTGCCTGGGAAGTATTAACCCACCTGCAACATTCACCAGTTCTTGCTCCTTCAGATTACCACTTGTTCCTTCAGATTACCACTTGTTCCGATCGATGGCACACGCACTTTCTGAGCAGCGCTTCAAAATGTACGAAGACGTGGAAAATTGGGTCTGAATGGTTTGCCTCAAAACAAGAAAAGTTCTATTGGGATGGTATCCACAAATTACCTGAAAGATAAAAGTGAAATGTGTAGCTAGCGATGGACATTACTTTGAATAAAGCACTTTTTGATATTTCTCTTGAAATTATCGTGCTTTCTTTGATTATGGAATCCGTCATTATTAACCGGTACACCTAGTATATATGTAAGCCGGTAGAGTGGTTTAAGGTTCACATCCAGTTTTTGTAAATATTTTGCTTCAACTCTTATTTATCTCAATGCATTTCAGGGTGGTGGCCTTGTCCATGTCACCTGTGGATGACACTTTCATTTCTGGGTCTCTTGATAAGACCATTCGACTCTGGGATCTCCGGTCTCCTAACTGCCAGGTAATGGTACCTCACAGTTACACTTTGAGTGTTATGTATGGTAGGCACTGTCATCAACTCTCCCTCTCAAGGAAAGGGGAAAGCATTGGTTCTATTCTGGGATCCCAGAGTCTTTTTAAAAAACTTTGGAGAAAATCTGATTTCCTGGTAGGTAGCTGGTAATTAAGCAAATGCCCTAATCCAGTGCATATTGCATTATGCTCTGTAGCTTACTGCTTTAAAAATGTTTTTCTGGAGCCTTTTAGCCTCAGATTTGTTATTTGGATTTAGTGGCTATAAAATACAGTTAAGGTTGATCTGAAATCAGTTGTATGGAGACCTGTTTTTTTTTTTTAATAAAAGCTTCATTTCAGTTTTACTTTTTCACTTCTGTAGGTAGGCTGGTATCTATTTGTGTCTCTTAGTTTTCTTTGGGAAAAGTAAATTTTATAGTGATAGGACCCTAGGTTCATTAACTTTTTTCCTTATTTCTGTTTTCTTAGGGCCTCATGCATCTACAGGGCAAGCCAGTTTGTTCTTTTGATCCAGAAGGGTTAATTTTTGCTGCCGGTGTCAATTCTGAAATGGTCAAACTCTATGACCTTCGCTCTTTTGATAAGGTAAATCCTTAAGCTCTCTTGATATTGTGGAAGTTTTGATGGGTGAGATGGACATTTTAAGAACCTTTTAAAAAACATATATTTTTATTGATTTCAGAGAGGAAAAGAGGGAGAAATATAAACATCGATGATGAGAGAAAATCATTGATCTGCCTTTGTCCCCTACTGGGGATCGAGCCTGCAACCCCGAGTTGGACCCAAGACCCTTTAGTTTGCAGGCTGATGCTCTATCCACTGAGCTAAACCAGCTAGGGCTTTAAGAATCTTTTCTATGATAGAGAGGTATATGGTAGATATTGGAGAGTGTCATAGCAGCAGTTCATCCTTTGCTTTCCCTAGTCAAAAAGGAATCCAAAGGGGGTAGAATAAGAGCTCTGGCAGAAGGAATTATTGATGTGCATTGGGGCTGCTGCTTTTATCTTTTGCAGGGGCCATTTGCAACATTTAAGATGCAGTACGATCGGACTTGTGAGTGGACAGGACTTAAGTTCAGCAACGATGGCAAACTCATCCTCATCTCCACCAATGGCAGCTTCATTCGTCTCATTGATGCATTCAAGGGAGTGGTGATGCACACGTTTGGGGTGAGCTGACATAGCTGTTTCCATGTTCCTATCTCCTGGGCTGAGAGTTGTGTTCACTGGTTAGTGGAGACAAACAGCTATCCTTGACTTACTGATTGAGGCACAGGCTTACATTTTGTTCCTATATATGAACTTACTTCCCTTGGATTCTGAGACATTCACTTCTCACCCAGTGACCCAAGTTTAGTGTTTAGATGTCATATAATTCCTGACCATAAACGTTTTCTTGCCCTCTTGAACCTGGAGCTAGAGTAGGGGGTGAATGGTAAAGGGTGGGGCCACGTTTGGAAACTTGGTGCCATTGTGCATGAGAAGAGGGTTTCACAGAAAGGAAGGTGATGTGTCTGCTGGGTCAGTGTTTCTAGGCAGTTATTTTTTTGTTAATGACACTTTGGCAAGAGAACTGTTCTGTTTTTTTAGGGTTATGCCAACAGCAAAGCTGTCACACTGGAGGCCTCATTTACTCCGGATTCCCAGTTTATTATGATCGGTAAGTGCTCTTTATACCCTTTGGGGGTTATTTTTTTAATACTGAGGTTTTGTTTCTATTATTTTTGTTAATTTTAACTAATTAAGATAATATTTGTTATCCTTTTGTTAAGATGTTCTCAGATTTCTGTGTATCACTGTATGCCAAAGGTATAGTGTCTTTAAACTATTCTGACTTTGCAGTTCTTTACTGGGAACTGGCATTAATGTTTGTCTTTCCTGGACTAGCGTTAGAGTTAAACTCTACAAGCACCATCTTATTAGTAATACTAACTTTCTGATATAATCCTGCTTTCAATCATTTTTTAAGTATATTTTTTATTGATAGTTTTATAGGTATCTCCCATTTTTCCCCCTTTGACCTCCCTCCTCCCTGCCCTACCCACCCCCCAGGTCTTCACTGTCCTATTGCCTGTTTCCATGGGCTGTACATACAAGTATATGAGTTCTTTGGTTTATCTCTTCTCATCCCCCCATTTCAGTCATCTTAATGGCTAGGTGTTGGTGGTGTAATGATATTCAGACTCCATTTAAAAAAAATGTTTTTATTGACTTTAGGGAGAGAGGAAGGGAGAGGGAGAAACATCAACATTGATCCGCTGCCTCCTGCATGCCTCTATTGGGGATCGAGCCGACAACCCAGGCATGTGCCCTGACAGTGACCTTGGTGCATGGGTTGATTGATGCTCAACCATTGTGCCATACCAGCTGGATTTAAATACCAGCCCCCATTTTTAATGAGAAAACTGAAGTCAGAGGGGAAGTTATTTGCTTAGGAACAAATAACTAGGATCAAGATTAATTCCCAGAGTGTCCTTTCTTCACCGCTTCTCCTCCCTCTCAATTTCTGCTGAGGGCTGGGTCCTGAAACATGACTTCTTTCTACATGTCAATCTATGTCTCTTTCCCACTTCCCTTTTTATTGTGCTTTGAGCTGTTGTGTGTTCCTTGATCATTCTATTCAGGTTCAGAGGATGGCAAGATCCATGTCTGGAATGGAGAGAGCGGTATAAAAGTAGCTGTGTTGGATGGCAAACATACAGGCCCCATTACCTGTTTGCAGTTCAACCCCAAGTTCATGACCTTTGCCAGCGCATGTTCCAACATGGTATGTGAACAATGGGAGATGTCCTTCAGTTGGGTTGTGGGTGTTTCAACGAGCACAGCAAGCTTTGTTCTAAATAGCTTCATTACAAGCACCCAAGTTTGTTTCTCAGCTGTTGTTTTCATGTTTCTCCTCTTACTCTCTGATCTCTGGTTGGGCTGGCCTTTCATTTTTACGCTTCTTTCTATGATCTGGGATCACCTGTGAGCTCCCCGGAGATCTTAAGCCAGTTTTAGCTCTGGCTCCTGGTTTTATGCCCAAACTACCTGGGCTATGCTTTGACAGCTTTTTGGCTTCTTAAAATACTTTGAACAAGCCTTTTGTGGTTGTAACCTATAAGTTTTCCATTTCTCTCAGTTTATCGCTGAATTCCTCAGAAATTCTTAGTTGATCATAACTCACCACTTAGAAAATTTTCTCCAGGCTGTGTCTCTTCCTAGATAACACTGGCAGAACAAAGCATCATGAGTCTCAGCCACCAGTTTCCCCTTGGCATCTTCTAAACCTACCTGGATATTTGGAGGATGAGGCACTTATCCAGAACACATTACCCCCCCCCGCCCCCCCAAGAAAACATAAAAAAAAAAATGCATCAAAACCATCCAGTCCAATCCTCATTTTTTACAGATCAGGAAGGTAGGGCCTTTCTGAGGGTCACTTGATACATTAGTTTGAGGCCGGGTTACCCAGATGCCTACCTCCTGGTCAGCACTTCTTTTTATCCTTACCACTGGGCCACTGTGGTAAGGATAAAAAGGGTAGCAGTATTGGAGGGAAACAGAACCGTGTAAAGTGGAGTGTTTCTCCATAGATTGCCAGAGTCGGTTGTTTGGGAGGGAAGGCCACCAGCCATAAGGGTTGGACAGCTTGACGCTGTGGGAAGGGGTAAAAGAACCCTTAGTAGTTAAGAGAGCGACTTGGCTTTTTAAAGTTGACTTATGTTCTTTTTCCAGGCCTTCTGGTTGCCCACCATTGATGACTGATCCTGATGCTGTTTGGCTATTTCTGTACAGTGAGTGTGGCCAGCAGGAAAAAACTCAGAGGGACTGATCTAATATTGGGACTGGATCATTTGACTGGGCTGGAGAGCATCCTTCCACATGGCCTTCCCATGGATGTGCTGTACATCTGCTCAAAAGAAACAAAAGTACTTTGCCAAGCTTCTTCAAAAGGACTCTTGGTGGGGCAGATTCAATTGGGACTCAGATTTTCTAGCTGTCAACTGCACCAAGCTCCTCCAGAGGATGACCAGACTCATGATTAGGGTATAGTGGGGCCCTTAAGGCGCCTTCAATTTTGAATGTATTTGCTGCTGAGGAGCTGGTGAAGTTATTAATTCTGCACATCCCCTCTCCTACCCCCATAAATGCATGGGAAGCCACAGTTCTGGTTTTGAGATGCTAGAGCAGCTCAGTGCCCCTTGCCCTCACCCTGCATGTCTTATTACTGGGTCTCCCTGTGTCATTGTGGTATAATCCACAACCATGTTACTTAGGTGCCAAACATTTACAGAAATAAGTCTTCATATATCTTGGGGTCAGAAAGGGACAGATACAGAAAGACCTTGTTTGCTAGGAAGAGTCAAGTTATAGTCATTTGAGGGTGGGTGACCTAGACATGCCTCAGGCTCTGGGTTTTAGGTGGGAAAAAACCCAAGAACCTGAAAGGGAGGAAGGGGTAGCAGGTGAGTTCCTAGGACTGGGAGGTATAGCAGTAGCCTAGTGTGGTCCCTTCTCATCAAGACAAACCAATGGTCCTCCTGGGTGCCTACCCAGTGTGGTTGTGTACAAAAGCAAGGGAGTCTATTTTTGTACATGAGATACATCACACTTTCCTGTGGGGCCAGTATTGTGGAGTGAGTTTGAGTTGTTTACACTGATGCCTTCCCTGCCCACCACAAGTTGTGTACATAGTCTTCTGATGATACCATCCCTTCCCAGCTCTTAACCATGAGCTGGCTCCAGGCCTGTGTTATATGTTATATTAGCCTTTTTATATATGATCTTGGATTTCTGTTGTTTGTATTTTAGCACAGTGTGTACACCTTCATTTAAATATATCTGTGTATGTGCATACATATATATGTATACTAGAGGCCCAGTGCACGACATTTGTGCACTGGGGTGGGGGTCCCTCAGCCCGGCCTGCACCCTCTCGCAGTCCAGGACCCCTTGGGGGGTATCTGCCTGCCAGCTTAGGCCCGCTCCCTGCGCAGAGAGCGGGCCTAAGCGGGCAAGCGGATATCCCCCAAGGGGTCCTTAGTGCTGCTACGGAGGCGGGAGAGACCCGCCGCCGCCGCTATGCTCACCAGCCATGAGGCCAGCTTCTTGCTGAGCGGTGCTCCCCCTGTGGGAGCGCACTGACCACCAGGGGGCAGCCCCTGCTTTGAGCATCTGCCCCCTGGTGGTCAGTGCGTGTTGTAGCGACTGGTCGTTTCATCTTTCAGTCGATTTGCATATTAGGGTTTTATTATATAGGATAGGGTGTATGTATGCATATATATATGAAATACCTGTTGTTTCTTGGAGTTTAGCCGAAGAACAGCCTGGGGGAAAGACTGCATCCTTGCTAATAGTGTTTGCCACAAGTGTTTGTGAGTCTTCCCTATTACATTTTCCCTTAGGAGACTTAACGGAGCAAAGCTCCAAGTGTTTGCTATTCCCATGGCAGCTAATTGAGGGTCTTGGGACGACTCCCTTGTGTTCATCAAGCCGCACTTTGGGGCCCTCTCTGCAGTATTAGCCCCCTTTTTTGCCTGGTGATACTCTGTCTGCACCTTTATATGTGTGACAGTCACTTTTGCATGCCTTCTGTGTCTGGCTTACAGTATTTGGGGACAGGATGCTGGAACCACGGCGTTTTCAGTTTGAGGCTTTACCAATTACACGTCACTCCTGTTTACCTGTTATGTCTTCTTTCTTGTTTCTGTTCCTTGCTTTCTCTTGGGAGAGGGAGGGGTCCTGATCAGGGTTGAGATGAGCTGTGGCTAGCTTATGGCTTTTCTTCCCTTGCATGGCCTTCTTAGAGCAGGATGAATGGCATGTTATTTTACTAAATTCCCAAACATTTAATTAAGCAGGTAACATACTCCCTGCTCTTCCAGAAACAGACTCAACAAGGTAATGATTTGTCCACAAGGACTTGCCCAAGAGTACATGTCTGCTAGGGGGAAAGCAAGCTATTACTGCCTCTGTTCAGCAGCAGAAATAGGCTATGAATTGCAAGCAATTACTATTTTGTTTTAGCAGTTACTTTTTTTTTTTTTTAATCTTCACCCGAGGATATTTTTTCCATTGATATTTAGAGAGGGAAGGAGGGGTAAACATCAATGTGAGAGACACATGAAATGGTTGCTTCCTGCACATGCCTCTGACCGTGGCCAGGGATCAAACCTGGCGTAGGCTGACGCTTTAACCACTGAGAACACTGGCCAGGGTGCAATTTTTGACTTGTTCTCAAACTTAAAGGTCAAGGGGCATGCATCTTTCTCAATGTAGACTAGGACCTGCAGCTTCTGTGATACTCACTTTACATAGCTTTGCAATTTAATAGTGAAGGAAATTTTAGAAACCAAATGAACTGAGCTGTTTACTGCCCACTCCTGACTTTCCCGGGATAGAAAGTTCATAGTAGGGATAACTTCAGAGAGAGTGCTTGGAACAGGGTTAACAGAAAACCTGCATAATTAACATATCTGTAACTAGAGCAGCTACCAAGCATGATTTTCCTGTCAGCAGGAAAATGAATTGTATTGAGTTGTGTGTCCAAAGCTGAGGTACCATGTCCTTTGAAAATATGCACTTATGGCCTCTATAAGGACCTGGCTCCCGAGTTAGGAAGGAAAGGAAAACGACATAGCTGGAAGTGACTGGAGATGATGTGGTGGTGGGAATAAGGCAGAATAAAGAGAATAAAGGCTGTTGGCCAAAGAGGCTGAAGGCTGGGGCTGCATGGATGCTCACAGTGGAGCCAGAGGTGCTTGAGTTCTTAGTGAGGAGGGGCTGCTCACCACTTTCAAGTTGGGCCAGAGCCACCGATTTGTATGCGACAGTAACAACACTGCATTGCTCAGCCACCAGCTAGTTGGTTATTATTATTATTATTTTTTTTTTTTAAGAAAAACTTCTGGTTGCAATAACAATTAGTGCTTATTAAAGACAATTTGGGAATTTTAGAAAGAATCAGTTTTCCACCCAAATGCAATCACTGTTAATCTTTTGGTGTTAAGTGTTCTAGACATTTCTGTGTGTAGATTTTTGGTGTGTTTACATAGTTGTTATTCTACTGTATATACAATTTTATGTCCCTTTTGTACTTAACATAAACATTTTTCCATGTTATCTGTCTTAAACAGAATTTTATGGCTGTAGCCTCTTCCTTTGAGTTTCAGTAGCATTGTTTGGTTCCTAGAGTTGGAGGGTGAGATGGGTTGTCTCCTGGCTCACAGTGGGCTTCGTTAAAACACTGTGTGGATGGATTGTTGGGCTTCCTGGGACTGCCCTTGACTGCCCCTGGTGACTAAGCTACGGGCTGGTGGGAGGAATCCCTAAAATCAGTCCTCAGCTGAATAGCAGCGTGAGTCTCCTCTACCCCAGCCTCTAATAAGCAACCATATGGCCAGAAATGAGTGAATGGGAAAGGCCAGCCTGAGCCAACCTTGATCTTCAAAGACTTACATCTGGCATCTACCTCAGGCTACCTTTCATCCCCATTGTTATCTCAGCTCTTAATCAGAATGGCAGCCTCTATCTGGAATAAGATTTGTCCTGCTAGGCCTTAGCTTTTGGGGGGCAAGGATAGTGGGGCCTCTTTGAGGCTCCTATGCCAGTTCTGGCAGACGGCCTGGCAATTGCTTGGTAACCCACTGCCTGGCTTGTGAGTTGGTAACTACTAGAGCCTGTATTCTAACTGCTCTATCTATCCTTAGAGCTGCAAGCACCTGCCATGTGCCTTATTCCTGGCCCTCTCTGGACCAGAGAAGACAGTCTTAGGCCCATTACTTTGCCCATGGTCATTGGAGGTTGGCCAAGGGCTGTGAAAGGCAGCAGAGGGAACATCCCAGCTTATGAGCAGTAGGCCGTGCATAGGCTCTCCTGACAGATTGCTCAAGGAGGAAGAGACCTCACAACCCAGTGGGAGGGCTGCTGCAGCATTTGGCTCTGAGACATGAATACATAGGTCAGTGTAGCTGTCCCTGCTGCAGTCACTCCTGTCAGCTTGCTTGTAGTTGACAGACCCACTGCACCCACGCCCTTGGCTTCAGCCTTTGGTGTGAGGAGCAAGAGGATGAGCTGGCTCAGCTGTTGATATGGGCGACAGGCAGACACAGGATGCTGCCCACACTCTTGGGGGCGGGAAACTACTGAGGAAAGGGGAAGTAAAACTCCTGCAGGTTATCCGGGCCCACTCCTGCCCTTGCCAGCTGCCAACTAGAGTCCTGAAGAGGCTGCCCAGGGGGGCTAGGGCCGACCAGTTTGTCAGGACACATGGAGGTCCAGACTGGACAGATGTAGGTCCAGAAATGCTGGGCTATGGAATATGACTGAAAAACGAGAAATTTTGTAGTTTTTCCTATCTTCCCTAAAAAATGTTTAGGACCTTGGTCGGTAAACTGCGGCTCGCGAGCCACATGCGGCTCTTTGGCCCCTTGAGTGTGGCTCTTCCTAAGCCTTAGGAGTACCCTAATTAAGTTAATAACAATGTATCTATCTATATAGTTTAAGTTTAAAAAATTTGGCTCTCAAAAGAAATTTCAATCATTGTACTGTTGATATTTGGCTCTGTTGACTAATGAGTTTGCCGACCACTCGTTTAGGAAATGGAGTCTAAAATGAGTTAATGGGCCGGAAAGAGGGTCTGAGAGCCTCCTCAAGGAGTTAGTAAATACATGAATTTTACCATCAATTCCAGGGCCTATTGGCCCTTGTCCTTCCTAGCTGCTATTTAGGCTGTGAGCTACCTGATAAGAACTCATCTCAATTGTAAACCAAAATAGTGGATCAGGGAAGAGTCGAGTAAGGTTGAGGTCATGAAGGTGATTGCCTTATAACTGAACAAATATTTTCCCAGTACTTGAGTCTTGGCAAGTGCTAGATTGTAAAATAGTCTTGTTGGAAGGGTAAAAAATTAAGCTGCCCATCAAAATGCAAGCCTTGGAATTTCCATTCAAAAACAAGTTAAAAGGGCAGCCCTTCTGGTACCTCAAGCCCAGCGCTCACAGATGGTACTGGAGACCTCCTTTCTGTTCCCCAGGCAACAGTCCTCTCACTGGGGCTCACCCCAAGCTGGAAACTAGGGAGGCCACAGAAGAAAAGTGCTATATGCAAGCTTGCAAGGTAGAACTAAGACTGATTTTTTGGAAGGTAAAAGCGAAGGTAAACTGTAATGCCAAGCTGTACAGGAATTCACGATTCACAAGGGCTTTTCTGCACACAAACTTTTAATCATAGGGAGGTGATGGGGAGCAACAAAAGAAAGGCATTATTGGGGCATCAGCCTGGGGTGGGGACTGGAAGGAGCAATTGAGATGCAAGGCCAGAGGCAGGAGCAGTCATTGGAGGGAATTCCCCACTCAGCCAACTGGGACTCCTTGCCCCTTTTTGTTCTCCAGCTGCCTGCCAAAGAAAGGACCGTGGGAGCTGGGTTCTCAATACTTCAGTTCTGACTGCCTGGTATAAATAAATGCTCCTCTTGAAATGGTGGGGGTGGGGGCAAAAGCCCTGGGCTGTGTCTGGGGCAGGCAGGCAGGCTTGCTGTTGAGCACAGTGGAGGGATGCTCACATTGCACCCAGCCTGAGTGGTTTGGGATGTGGTGTCTGAATCCTCAGTGGCCACTGCTCCCTTGGCCCTGGCTGTACAAGGGGATCACGAACACAGAGACGTCATCGTAGGACACCTGCCCTTCCCCGGTGGGACTGCCATCCTTCCCCTGTGTGCTGTGTATCAGCATTTGGGCCAGCTCCGAGAACCTGTGGGGATCATCCTGCAGATGTACTCCAGGGCCGAGCAAAGAGGCAAAGCCCACCCTCAGGGAGAACTCACTGCACTGGGCTAGACACTTGGAGACCAAGCCATGTAGTCCAACTGTGGGGCCAGGCAAGCTGCAAACCTGTGAGGGCCAGATTGGACCCACAGACATCCCCACCCCTTGGAATCTAGAGACCACACTAATCCTGACCCTGCTGTGAGCCAGGCTTGCCAGTGCTGTCTTCTCAGCTGTAACTACTTGGTGTTGCTGCTGCACCCAGGCCTAGGCAGGTCCCCAGCAGTTACAGTACCTGTGTGGGTCCTCTCGATTGCCAGGGAGGAAGCTCCGCACTAGCCGTGCCACCTGCTCATTGGACAGGACATCCCAGAGCCCATCAGTTGCCATGACAACCACATCCTCCTCCTGCAGCTCCAACTGGTTCAAATCCAGCACTGTCACCTGCAAGTTAAGTCTGAGGATCCCTCAACTTTCCCTTCCTGGCTCCCACCAGCCTCATTTTCTGGGTAGATGGAAGGAAGCTGGGGTGGGCTGTTGCCCTCTCACCTGTGGGACAGAGAGCAAGAAGGGCTTGAGTTGAATGTTTGTATCCAGGACTCTGAGCTGATGGTCTCCCAGGCCCCGGGAGACGGCCAGTGTTCCCAGTAACCGAGCCTGGGGACAAGGGAGATGTGAGGTGACAGCAAATAGCCCCAGCAAATGCACAAGTAAAGCACAGAGGTAGACTGTGGTCCTCAGGCACCCTGGGCTGAGGGAGAAACATCCTGTGGCCTTGGAGCAGACCCCAAGACACCAGCCCCAGCCACAGCACAAAGGAGCTCCCGCCTCTGCAGTGGGCAATTGAAGAGGGATTTTTGGAGGGGGCTGTTCACTGACCTGCCTACCCTGTCCGTGGATCAGTGGGTACTTGAGATCTGACTTCTCCACGCACTTGTAGCTCCTACCAGGAGCAGACCCAGTATCAACCCAGGCCCTACTTCCCACCTCCTCTCCCCTCAACATAGGGCCCACCCTGCCCATGTGGATGGGATTGCCCCAGGCTACAGAGCTGGGCTTAGACCCCGTGGTTCTCCCCACTGTGTCTCCCCACCCCCATCCTGCTCACCAGCCGCTCATGTAGTGATCCCTGAACAAAACTTTCTGCCCCAAGTCATCCCCCTTCAGTCGCCGAGGGAACTCCAGTCGGGTGAACTCATCAGCCAGAAGCTCAGGGTAGACAAAGGCCTGGGGTAGGGAGGCCATGCTCCGATTAGGCTCTTGTTGGTGGCTCTGCACCCAGGAGTTGGAGCTCCACAGCCTCCCTCTGCTAAGGGCACCTACCAGTTGCTGGATCCGTTGTCGCTCACTCTCCGGGGTGAACTCAGAGCTCAGAGGCCGCACTTCATCTCTCCGCACCAAGATGGCCCTGAATGGGATTGGGGAGGAGAGGGAGAGGGCTGTGATGAAGCCTCCAATCTCACCCATGGCCTCCTTTCTGCTGGCCAGGGGCCTACTCTGCCAATGCCTGCCCCCCCCCCCC
>NW_005356003.1:484407-486468 GCF_000412655.1 Myotis brandtii | reverse complement strand
CCCCCCCCCCCCCCCCCCCCGTTCGAAGCCCTCCATAACCGCCTGCAGGGTAAAGGCTCAGCCCCTTCGCCCTGTGCCCTCTCTGGCATCTGCTGTCCACTCAGACTCCATATAGACCAGGTGTACAGATAGCTCAGCTAGTCAAGCCTCCCCATTTCCCTCCCTCCACTTCCAGCCCCTTTTCATTGTCCCCACTGCCTGTGCTGCCTGCCTGCCACCTGCCCCACTCTCCGAGCTCACTCACCTGCTATCTCCAGCATTGGCCACATACAGCTTCCCCTTCAGCGACACAGCCACCAGGGCTGTGCAGCCACCCACTTGGCCTGCGGCCTCCAGCTCCCGCCCGATCACCTCATCCTGGGCAAAGAGAGGCCACTTTAGCTTGTGCTGCCACCATATCACTCTGTCCCCAGTGCTCATCCTGCAGTTCACTTCCCCACCAACCAGCCTGGCAGTCCTAGTCCAAAGTGTAGCTATGTCTCCAGGACCCCGTGGTCAGATCTGTGTGTATTGCTGGAGGGAGGGAAGTCCTACTCAAAAGAGTGAGAAAGGGAAGCCAGCTCCTGCACCAAGGACCAACAGGGTGTGCAACGAGATGATGCAGGTAAGAGCACATAGCACATAGTAGGCACTGGATAAATGGGAGGGGTTATGATGATAATGATGGCTGTTAGTGAGGCACAAACCAACCCAATCTTGTCTTCCCAACTCAAACATCGAGGGTGACTACCACACCCAAGGTCTCTCAGGTCCCTGGGGACAAAACTGTCACTCCTTTCCCAGTCAAAAACCACACTTAACTTACACATTCCTGGAAGGCGCTCTCCAGAGCCCCGATCACCAAGTCTTCTGTCCTAATGCCCTTTTCCTCAACAAACTGGGGATCACTGGGGCAGACACAACGGCCACTGAGGTGCATGGGGGGCTGAGTGGCCACCATGCCCTCTCCTATGGCCTCCAGCTGCCGGCGCAGGCAGGAGTGCAGGGTGTTGGCAGCCAGGATGGCTGCAGCTGGACCGCCGTGCCCATCAAACAGTGCCCAGTAATGACCGGTCAGGAACTGTCCAGGAAAGGACTGGTGTCAGGTTCTTCCTGGCTTCCCCAGCTGATCCTTGGCCCAGCATGGGGCACTGAGGCAAGAACTTCAGCCTGAAGTCCTAGCCCCAGTCCTGGCCCCAGCCTGTAAGAGGGGCTCAACCCGGTGTGCTCACCTCCTCTGAGCACAAGGTCAGCCACTCCTGGTCCTCTTCGGGCCCAAACTCACATCTCCGGATGCACAGCTTCCCACAGGCGGCCTGATCCTCATTGAACTCAGATTTCTCTGCATTGATGATCCTGAGGCCAGGAAGTGACCAGTGACCCTCCCGGGACACACCCATGTCCCTGTGGGCACAGAGACCAGAGCAGGTGCACAGCGAGGAGCCCTCCCTCTGGGCAATAGCCCCCACGCTATCCCTTATGTCTGGACAAAGATGGTGTAAGTTTCTGAACTCTTCAGTGACCTAAGGCAAAACGCAGGGCCCAGCTCCTCTGAAGCCTGCCTGTTGACCTGGCTGGGAGGTAAGGGTGGGGCTGCTGGGGAAATCTGGGGTTCCCTTGCTATTCCCCAACCCATCCTCCCGCCCCCCACCCCACCCCATCTAAGCGAGAATCCCTGTCCCACACAGCATAAGCCAGAACCCAGGGCGAGAGGGGTGTGCGGGTGTGTGTGTGTGTGTACCGGGGGAGGTATCGCCAAAGCCCACAATGCGGGCACTCCACCCAGTCTCCCTGTCTCATGTTGGAAGCCCAGGGGTGCAGGTCCTTCCCAACTTGCAACCTTCTTCTCTGAGGGAGGTCGGCCGTCCCAAAGAAAAGGCGGAGGTGGAGGAGGGGAAGACTGTCGGAGCCCAGAGACGAGGGCAAGAAGGAGTTCGCCGCAGGTTGGGGAGGGCGTCACTCACTCCGTTTATGTTCCCTAGCTCAGCACAGGCCCGGCTGGATCAGCAGGGGTCCGGGTGAGGGTTCCCGGGGCAGGGTCGCTGGAAGGGGAGGGTCGGGCGGGGTCGCAGGGGGTGGGAC
>NW_005356003.1:480090-483658 GCF_000412655.1 Myotis brandtii | reverse complement strand
CAGGGCTCAGGGCAGCCGGGCGCCTCCTGCTGGCCCGGACCTTGCGCAAGGGGAGGGGGGAAGAGGATGTCCTGAGGTGCTGGGCTGACACCGTGAGTGCGTCTCAGCACGGCGATCCCCTCCGGTGGCCTCTCTTCCTCACGGCTCAGCTCGGCCCCCTCCACCCCGGGATGGACAACACTCGTCCTGGGCCACCGCTCTGAGCCCCTGGCTGGCTGTCACTGTAGGGTCAGCGGCAGGGTCCCCCTTCACATCAGGATGTCAGCAGATCACCCTCTGTCACTTATGCCCAACTCCCGTGCAGGCCTGTTATTTCCATCTCATAAGGACCGTGCAGCCCACACAGGGGAAGTGTCCTGCGCCCAGGGCTGTGCTGTTTCCATTATGACAGTGGAGCTGACTCAAAACCCACCCCCCAGGGATTTCTCTTCCCCTTTCCTCCTCCGGGAAGGCAGGCTAGTCAACTCAAAGCCCCTGAGCCCAGGGCCCCCAGGGAGGGCGATAGGAGAAGTCCCTACCTTTGCCTCTGCTCCTAAACCCATCATATGCTCACTAGGCCTTACTTCCTCCCGGTGGGCCAGCCTGCCCCTTTGTGAGTAGTTCCCCCTACCCAAAAAAGAAGGTGCTTGGGGCTGGAAGCTGTGTGCAACACCTCCCTCAGATGGTTCAGTTCCAGAGAGCCTGCGGGCTAATTTACTGAACCCACTGTGTGTGCCAGGCCAGCGCTGGGTGCAGGAGCACAGCACTGATGGATATGTGCTTCCCAGCAGTGATGGTGGAAGTCCTGGTGGATGCTGCTTGATCCAGCTGGCAAGGGGGTGGAGGCAAAGTCATGAAAGCTTCCCAAAGGACACCTGAGCTCTGACTTGTCCTTAGACAGAACTGGACCAGGGACCCAGGGTAGGGCAGACTAATTCAGGATGTGGGTTACCTCATCCCCACCAGCCAATGGCTAAGAGGCTTGTAAAGTCTAAAATTCAAGGAAATACCAAAAACACAGCCTACTCCTCCAACCCACTGTCATGGCCTCTCCCTGGTGGGATGAAGGTCCCGTTCTTTAAGGTGTATTCAGAGAAGCTCCCGACAGCCCGATGCCACATGTTGCCCAGCGTAGCCATTTTAAGTTTTCACAGCCACTCGGAGCCCTGTGGCAATCCCATACTCCGCTCCCAGGTGTCCTGAGTGCCACCAGGGTCCTCTGGGCTCTTAGGCTCCCCTGAGCCTCTGTTCTTGCCTGGATCCCAAGCTTGACTCCTTTGGTTCACTCCCTCATTTTGATGAAGCACATCCTTTAACCACTTTCTAACAACTTGCAAGTCTGGAAAAGTTTGTATCCTACTTTTGCTTTTGATCGACATTTTGGCTCAGAATGCTGACTGCTCTGTTTATTGTCTTTTGCCTGTGGCTGCTGCTGAAATCCAGTGTCGTCTTATTCCCAGACCTTTGGCTTGTCTTTGCCTTTTTGTCTCTCCACAAACTTCCTGGTTCTTCTGACTCTGGTGTCTGAAATTGTGGGGGAGGGGCTACATTCCTGGGCTGGCCCTCCCTGGAGGTCATGCAACACCTCACTCCCCAGTGACACCCTTCTCTGGACAACCTTTTCCAGTTGCTTCAAGCGCGCCCTCTCCTGGCAGGAGGCCTTTCCTCAGCTAACTCAGCAGGTAAGGGATGGAAGGTACGAGAGGATCAAGCTTAGAAAAGGAGAAAAATGTTTATGCTACATTTTTTTTTTACCTCACAATGAAAATAGCTTTTGTTATGTCCTATATCTGTCCTTAACAAAATGTAATTTTTAAAATTTAATACTTTTATATGACTCAAAATTTAAAAAAAGTATAATAGTACATTTAGCAATAACTTTCCCTCACAACCCCACCCCCTGGCTACCCAGTTTCCCTCCCTGAAGACATCCAATATTACTGCCTTCTTGTGGATCCTTCCAGAAATGTCAGGGGTATTCTGTGGAAATTCAAACAAAAAAATTACATTACATATAAGACAAGAAATAACAAGTGCTGGTGAGGATGTGGAGAAAAGGAAACCATTGTGCACTGTTGGTGGGAATGTAAATTGGTGAAGCCACTGTGAAAAACAGGATAGTGGGTCCTCAAAATATTAAGGGGATTAGAGAGATGGGAAAAAGTGGTTGGATTTGGGAGGGCTGGAGAAGTTAAGTAACTTGACTGACGTCACATAGTGACTACTCAAATTTATATGAATTAAAATGACACAAATTAACATTCCACTTTCTCAGTGGCATCAGCCACTTTATGAGTGCTTAATAGACACATATGGCTACCTTATTGAGCAGGCAGATCAGAGAATATTTCCATTGTCGCAGAACGTGAGGGACAGCACTCCCTCAGAAACCAGGTCTTCTGAAGTTCCTTGCCTAATGCGCAGGCAGATTCCCTACTCAGTTTGGAGTCTCTGAGTGTTTGGGGGCTGATGTCAGCAACTCTAGATTGTGCTTGACCTGGCAGTGCTCCCCAACCCTTAAAAAAGTGTGGCGTCCAGAGCAGTGCAATTATCCTTGCCCCTTTACTACAATTCAAGGTAGGGACTGAGAGGTAGGAAGCCACCGTCACTAATGTGTCCGTGTGAATTTGACCACAGGGCCACCGGGGCTGCATGGAGACTCAGAGCGGCCACGTATGAACCCTTCTTCACGTATGACTTCTTGAAGCAATTAGGGATTTGCCCAGCTTCTGAAAATATTGGCACACAGCATGCACATTTCACGACTGGAATCGCCCATTTCGGAATTAGATGGCAGAAGAATAATAAAGTAACTTTTGGTGAGTACATACTATCTGTAACAAAACAAAATGGGGATTGCAGCAGCTACAGATCAATCTTCCATCTCAGAGGTTTATTAACTCGAATCCCACTAGAATCAGTAGCAGGATCTGAGAGTGTAATAAAGTGGGCACATTCAGTATGCTGCATGTTTCACTCTTATTTGATCACTGGATATTTTTCTGTTTTCTTTTTTAATCTATGAAATGTCTTGTAAAATTAGTTTTCTAAGAAACACAGTTTGGGAAATACCATGCTGGTCCAGACTCATCATTTTACAGGTTATGAGAAATGAGTTCCAAAGAGGGTAGCATGACTTACTTAAGGTCTTGTAGGAAGGTGGTTAGGCTGGGATTCAAACTTGTCAGAAGCCAGTGCTTGGGCCCCTGCATTATTCACTTATTGGAGAGTTGGAAGTACCATGCATGTCAGCCTTTCACAAGAGACCTGGGTGAATGCTGAACCTTCTAGGCAGACTATCTACACTAATAAAAGAGAAACATGGTAATTAGCGTACGACCGCTACCCTTCCCATTGGCTAATCAGCATATCCTTATGCAAATTAACTGTCAGCCAAGATGGCAGCCGGCAGCCATGCACTGAAGCGAACAGGGAGGCTTGCTTGCTCCAGTGACAGCGAACTCTGTGTTCCCTGCCTGCCGCTGCTGGCCTCTCAGCTGCAACTCTAAGCAACTATGTTGCAAATATAGAAGCTAAACAAAACCCCAGAAACCGGCTTTCAGTCAGCCGGGCTTCAGCCAGCCGGACC
>NW_005356003.1:474532-478728 GCF_000412655.1 Myotis brandtii | reverse complement strand
CCCACCGAGTGCACAAATTTTTGTGCACCGGGCCTCTAGTCCTATATAATAAAAGCCTAATATGCTAAGTGTTCGACTGTTCGACCAGTTGGTATGACGCGCACTGACCACCAGGGGCAGACACTCTGACCGGTAGGTTAGCTTGCTGCTGGGGTCTGGCCAATCAGGACTGGGTGAGATGGGCTGGACACGCCCTGGAGCCCTCCTGTGGTTCCTTCCCGGCCTCGATCGTGCACCGGTGGGGTCCCTCAGCCTGGCCTGCACCCTCTTGCAATCCAGGACTCCTTGAGGGATGTGGAGAGCTGGTTTCAGCCCGATCCCAGCAGGCCGGGCCGAGGGACCCCATCGTGCACAAATCTGTGCACTGGGCCTCTAGTCTCTATATATAAAAGGCTAATATGCAAAGTGTCCCCTCGGGAGTTTGGCCAGGAGATTGGGAGCTCGATTGCTCGCTATGATGTGTGCTGACCATCAGAGGGTGGCGCGGAATGAAGGAAGTCCCTGGCCGGCAGCCAGTAGCCAGGGAAGGAAGGCCCCAGTTGGCAGCCGGAAGGTCCTGATCAGTCCTAATCGCCAGCCAGGTCTAGGGACCCTACCCATGCATGAATTTTGTGCACTGGGCCTCTAGTTGTAAGATAATAGTAAAAGACTGGGGGATGGGAGTGGGGAGCTGCTACACAGTAATTTATTATGTAACAACAGAAAACTAATAGAAATAGCATGGAGGCCAATATGGCAGGAGTGAAATAAGCAAGGGGAGACTTTGAGAAGATAAAATCTGGGAGCTAGCCCAAAGCCAGAAAATGCAAGGCTTTCTGGGCCTTGGTTGTGCCATTGAATTTCCAGTGAATGGGATGGGACACTCCTGGAAGGTTTGAGCAGAGGAACCGTGGCCTTTACCTGCTCCTGAGAGCTCAGTACTGTCTGATGAACTGGTAGCCAGAGAAAGCAACTTCACTGATAGGACCCCCAAGGACTTCCAGTGGGTACTAACAAATCCTTTTTTTTTTAAGTTGATGGTTGTTGTTGTTCTAATTCTTTAGTAGTTTCATTTTTTGTTGTTGAATTTATTGGGGGTGACATTGGTTAATAAAATTATATAGGTTTCAAGTGTACACTTCCATAATACATCATCTGTATATTGTATTGTGTATTTCCCACCCCAAGTTAAGTCTCCTTCCATCACCATTTATCACCCCTTTACCCTCTTCTACCTCCTCCCCTTCCTTTCTGGTAATCACTACTGTTGTCTGTGTGTAAGAGGTTTGTGCGTGGTTTGTGTGTTTTTTTGCTCAATCCCTTCACCAAGCTCACCAACCCCCCTCTCTTCTGACAGCTATCAGTCTGCTCTCTGTATCTATGAATCTGCTTCTATTTTGTTTGTTTGTTTCGTTCATTAGATTCCACATATAAGTGAAATCATATGGTGTTTGTCTTTCTCTGACTGGCTTATTTCACTTAGTATAATCCTCTCCAGGTCCATCAATGCTGTCGCAAAAGGTAAGATTTCCTGCCTTTTTGCAGCCAAGTAGTATTCCATTGTGTAAATATACTACAGCTTTTTTATCCACTCATCTACTGATGGGCACTTAGGCTGCTTCCAAATCTTGGCTATTGTAAATAAAGCTGCAATGAAAAGAGGGGTGCATATATCCTTTTGAATTAGTGTTTCAGGTTTCTTCAGATAAATTCCCAGAAGTGGAAAATCCTGGGTCATAATACAATTCCATTTTTAATTTTTTGAGGAAACTCCATACTGTTTTCCACAGTGGCTGCACCAAACTGCATTCCCACCAACAGTGCACGAGGGTTCCCTTTTCTATACATCGTCACCAACACTCATTGTTTGTTGATTTATTGACGATAGCCATTCTGACAGGTGTGAGGTGATACCTCATTGTGGTTTTAATTTGCATTTCTCGGATGATGAGTGACGTTGAGCATCTTTTCACATGTCTATTGGCATCTGTACGTCCTCTTTGGAGAAGTGTCTATTTAAGTCCTTTGCTCATTTTTTAGTTGGATTGTTTGTTCTTTTGGTGTTAAGTTGTATAAGTTCTTTATAAATTTTGCATATTAACCCCTTACCAGATATATCATTGGCAAATATATTCTCCCATTCAGTGGGTTGTCTTTTCATTTTGCTTATAGTTCTTGCTGTGAAAAAACTTTTTAGTTTGATGTAGTCCCCTTTATTTAGTTTTCTTTTGTTTCCCTTGCCCAAGGAGACGTATCAGAAAAAATATAGCTACAAGAAATGTCTGAGATTTTATGCCTGTTTTTTTTCTAGTTTTCTAGTTTTGAGTCTAACATTTAAGTCTTTAATCCATTTAGTGTTTATTCTTGAATATGATGTAAGAAGGTGGTCTCATTTCATTTTTTTGCATATATCTACCCAATTTTCCCCAAACCATTTATTGTTAGACTGTCTTTACCCCATTGTATGTTCTTGCTTCCTTTTTCAAATATTAATTGACCATAAGGCGTGGGTTTATTTCTGGGCTCTCTATTCTGTTGCACTGCTCTATATGTCTGTTTTTATGCCAGTACCATGCTGTTTTGATTACTATGGACTTGTAGTATAGTTTTGTAACAGTGGGGAATTGTAATCCATCATTCTTTTGACATTGTTTTGGTAAATGCTGACTCTGACTAATATGTAGCTTTTAGATAAACAACATGCTTGTATTAGAATCCGAGGAGCTAACTTCAGAAGATGCAGACTCTGATCTTCAGTCACTGCATTTCCAGGAGACTTGCTGACTTTCAGTCATAGAACCAGGATGACGTAGAACCAGGATGACACACACCAGACCATTGCGTGACCAGTTTCCAGATCCTTAGCGGAATAGACTGTGCTGGTCTGCATGTAGAGAACTTTTCAATCCCCTCCCCTTGACCTCTTGTTCTGCTTTCCCTCCACCTCCTTACAGAAACCTCTGCTCACACTGAGGTAGGGAGATGGGCTCCCTTGGTTTCAGTTATAGTTTGATATCAAGTAGTGTGATTCCTCCCAATTTGTTCTTCTTTCTCAAGATTGCTGAGGCTATTTGGGGTCTTCTGTGGTTCCATATAACTTTTTAGAATATTTGTTCTAGTTCTGTGAAACACACCATGGGTATATTGATAGGCATTGTGTTGAATCCATCAATTTCTTGGGTACTGTGGACATATTAATGATGTTCATTCTTCCTATTCATGAACATAGTATATGCTTCCACTTATTCTTCAATTTCTTCAATTCTTCAATTTCTTCTTCAGTGTCTTGTACTTTTCTGAGTACAGGTCTTTTACTTCCTTGGTTAAATTTATTCCTAGGTATTTTATTTTATTTCCTTTTTATGCGGTAGTAAATGGGATTGTTTTCTTAGTTTCCCTTTCTAATAGTTCATTATTGGTGTATAAAAATGCAACTGCTTTCTGAATATTTATTTTGTATCCTGCTACTTTACTGAATTCATTTATCCTGGCAAATCCTTCATCATAAAATATTCTGAAGAAGCCAGCAAAACACACGGAGAACATCTGGAGCGGTTGAGAGACAATGCATATCAAATACAGTATTAAGGATATACCAGCGACTGAGAAGAGCAAATCCATTAAGAGAGATCACATGCCTCCCTCTTTGTTCAGCTCCCACATACAATAGGAAACAGGCTTTCAGTAGATGTGCTTCTCTGACAAACATATCTACGCGGTATAGGCTCAGCCTCAGGAATATCCAAAGCCTGCCCCATGCTATCCTGGCAAATGATTAAGATATGATTAAACTTGATGATTTGCCACCGCCAGGAATTGATTACTAATAGCGACTCAGGGGCAGCTTTTATTGGGGGTTGAGTGCTTTGCCAGAAACTGCCTTCCAGAGGGGGCTGGAAGATTGGAAAAACGGCAAAGGAACCCCACCACAGGAAAAATATAGACCCCCAAGATAATAACAGCAAGAGAGAGAGAGAGGCAGAGCCTTCCTCACACACACCAAATCAGAAATACTTCAGGTATATTTAAACCCTACTCCAGAATTCAGCACCTTCTTGTAGTAAGAATCTGTCCTTGCAGTCCTCAGCATTCTGTTGCCTTGGCAAAAACCCTATCTCTTGACATTTAAGAGATTTCTGTCGCATTTTCAAAGAACAGTCCTGGTGAAGATGCCTTTAAAAATTTGTTTTGTATCTGCAATGCCTTTACTGCTAACC
>NW_005356003.1:462673-474470 GCF_000412655.1 Myotis brandtii | reverse complement strand
TCCTCTACCTGACTTCTCCATAATGGGCGTCCCCCATTCCCACTATCACTGGCGAACCATGTGCAGGATGGGCCGTGTGGCACTGGTTGTCGGAGGGTGCGCCAGCAGGAATCCACCGAGGGTCCATGTCACGTGGTGCTTGGGGAGGATGCCTTGAGTGTCCACTGTCTGTGCGCGCAGCTCTCTGCTCATCTTTGACCCTGCTCCCTGAGGATGCTGAACTCTCGAAGCAGGTTGAGCTTCCTGAATTTGGTATTGGTGACTTTCTTGACTGGTTTCTGATGAATTTTATCCCAACTGTCAGTTTTGGGGTTCTCCTAGCTTCCATTTCCATTCTTGTCCATATTTGCTTTCTCCTGGCTTCCCACTCTCTCTCTTCAAGATCCATGGTCACGGCCTGTCCGGTGTTGCTAAGTGGTCAGAGCATCAGCCCATGCACCAAAGAGTCGTAGGTTTGATTCCTGGTCAAGGGCAGTACCTGGGTTTTGGTTCGCTCCCTGTCCTCGGTCAGGGAGCATGAGGGAAGCAACCCATTGACCCCTCCCTCCCTTATTCTCTTCCTCCCTTTCTTTTCCTCCCTCCCCACCTCCCTTCCACTTCCACTCTCTCTGGAAAAGCAATGGAAAAAACATCCTCTGCTGAGGATTAACAAAATAACAAACAAAAAAAGATCCATAGTCAGAGCCTAATGCTGTTGGAATAAACTGTAACTAGAAATTCTGTAAACTAGGAATACTCGTGATTTGATCACAAAGGGTGATAGTGATGGTTTGGAAGATAACACATTTAAAGCATGTGTGGGTGGTTGGCACATGATAAGTACCGAACAAACTGTTAGTATTTTTAGTAGGAAAGCTGGTGGATGGGTGGAAAGGGGCAAGGATGAAACTCAGAGAGAGTATGGTGGTAAGAGAGGAGACTTAAGATGTGGAAACAGAATATGAGAATCCTGCTTACATGCAAAAGACACTGTGGAGTGGACCCCACTTCATGAGCATCAACTCAGCCCTGTGGTCACAGAAACACAGAATGTGGCACTTGGGAGTTTGATTAAAGCCACTTAAAGGAGAGCATGCTGAGTCCGGAAATCCCAGTGATGGACAACTCACTTGAGTCCTGCTATGGCCTTCTCTGTTATCATGGTGACAATAATCATGTCTTCATTCAATGACTGTATAGAGTGTGTAGTACTCTGTGCAAGGCACTAGATATACTTCAGAAAGCAAAGCCAAGTCCCTGCCTCATGCATCTTAACAGTCTGTAGGGAAGAGAGATAATAACTATGTAGATAAATCACTACCATTGAAAATGTAGTATGAGTAACAGGAAAGCATCTCTTTCAGATAGGAGATCAAAGAAGACTTCCCTGAGCTGAGATTTGAGGCAAATGAGGATAAACAGAGCAAGCAAAGAATGGAAGTGAGGCAGAAGGAGGACCGAAGGTGGGGGACATGATTGCAGTCCTTTGCCACGTTTCGAGCTGCTGTACGCCAGTCCCTTTCTAGGTCATCTCCTCTGATCCTACGACTCAGTGAGGAAGGAGGCACTTTTCCAGGCATTAACTGAGGCTCAGAGAGCTCAAGTAAATCTCCCAAGGCTATTGGAGGCGTGGAAGAATTGAGAAAAGAAAAGAAAAAGAGAGAAAAAAAACTCGTGGGCATGGAAAACAGCGTGATGATTACAGGAATTGGGGGGTGGAGGAAGAGGGTCTAGCGGGGTAAATGGTGATGGGGGAAAATCTATATATATAAAAGGTTAATATGCAAAGTGCCCCCTGCGAGTTTGATCATTTTCTATGATGTGCGCTGACCACCAGGGGGCGGCGCGGAACGAAGGAAGGCCCTGGCCAGCAGCCGGAAGGCCCCAATCGGCCCTGATCGCTGGCCAGGCCTACGGACCCTATCCGTGCATGAATTTTGTGCACCAGGCCTCTAGTAATAAAATAAAGAGCCAACAGTGATGGCTGCTGAGGTGGCCAAGGGGACGAGGGCTTCAGCCTTGGGCTCAGGCTCCACCACGATTTGAGGACATCCCCCATGTACTTCCTCCAGCCCTGGTCGGAAAAGACGCTCGCTCCCAGCGAGCCCCACTGGCTGGCCGGGATCCAGGTCCCACAGGCAGAGAATCTCCACGACCGCATGAGGGTGATTTTTATTTTTTTTATTTTTGTAAATTTTTTTTATTGTTTTATTGCTTAAAGTATTACAAGGAGTATTACATATGTCTCCTTTTTTTTTTCCGCTCAGCAAGGGTGATTTTTAAATGAAGGAGTATTCAGCAGAGGGTTTGCAAACATTAAGTGTCCTCTTACTTTGAGCAAATAGATGCGAAGCCCATTTCTGAGAAAAGAAATGGAAAACTTAAAGGACCCCACAAAATGAATGTGAGGAACTGACTACAGTTCATTAATTGGATCAAGTACCCATGAGATGAAAAAGCCATTACATAGTATCGTCAGGGTCTTGAGGCCTAGGTAAGGGATTTTTCTGAGGGGCTCCCACAACACTTGCGTATAGTTTAAATAAGCATCTGCAGTCATTTAATTAGGTCCACGAGAAAGCCCTAAATCATTTCTGTGCCTTCACGGGACTCACAATTTAAGACTCTTCCTGTTGCCAAGAAGTAGAATAGCCAGGATCCATGGAAAAGTTTTGGATCAATTAAAGAGGTTGTGCACTGCTATTTAGAAACAAAAAAAATGGTGCTCATTTTTCATGGTGACATTAGCAAAGACAACGAAGACCTCTCACTGGAGCCTCTGAAGGTGACAAAACCGTGAACCAGGTGGACCTAGTAGCATGTGCCTAAGACTTCGCTCCAGCTAACACTACTTATTATATACTAAACTAGAGGCCTGGTGCACGGAATTCGTGCACGGGTAGGGTCCCTAGGCCTGGTCGGCGATCAGGGCTGATTAGAGCCTTCCGGCTGCTGGCAGGGGCCTTCCCCTTCCTTCCCCGGCTGCTGGCTGAGGCCTTCCTTCGTTCCGTACCGCCCCCTGGTGGTCAGCGCACGTCATAGCGAGCGATCGAACTCCTGGTCTCTTGATCGAACTCCCGAGGGGACACTTTGCATATTAGCCTTTTATATATATAGATTTTGTAGGTCAGAAGTGTGGGCAGGCTCCACCATGTTTTCTGCTTAGGCCAGCATCAGCTGTCTGCAGGACTGGGGGCTCTGAGGAAAAGTCTACTCCCAAATTCATTCAGGTTGTTGGTAGAACTCAGTTCCTTATGGTTGTAGGACTGAAAGCCTTGTTTCCTCATTGGCTGTCAGCTGAAGGCTACTCTCAGCTCCTGGAGGCCACCCACATTCCTTGCCACGCAGTCTCCCCCATCTCAAAGCCCAAAAGGGTGACCTGAATCTTTCTGAGTTCCCCTTCTGCAACCAGCCAGAGAAAACGTTTTGCTTTTAAAGGGCTCATGCAGTTAGGTTAGCCCCACCTGGACAGTCTTCCTCTCTAAAGGTCAACTGATTAGTAATCTTAATCACAGCAGCAAAATTCCTTTAACATACATAGTACTCCTGGGAGCAATGTGGAAGAGGAGGGAGTTCATGGGGCCCTCTTGGAATTCTGCCTCCCACACTATTCCTTAAACATGCTCTGATCAGTCTATCTCAGGACCTTTGCACTTGCAGTTCCCTCTGTCAGGGACTCCTCCCCAGAGAGTCACGTGGTTTGCACAATGGACATATTATGTACTTACATGTTTATATGTTTACTAGTGGCCTGTTGCATGAAGATTCGCTCAATAGGCCTTCCTTCCCCTGGCTGCCGGCACCGGTTTTCCTCCGGCACCCGGGACCCAGGCCTTTGGTCTGGCCGCAGCAGCGAGGCTTGGCTTCTCTGCTCCGGCTGCTCCTAGCCCATCCTTTTTGTTTTTTTCCAGCCCCTCCTTGAGCGGAGCCCAGGGCGGACTGGAAGCCTGGGTTGCCCCCAGTGACCCAGGCCCCCACCCACTCCTTGAGCGGAGTCCAGGGCCGGTGGGAAGCTTGGCTTCTTCCGTCTCCGGGAGCAACCCAAGCCTCCTGCTCACTCCACTTCTGTGGCCGCTGCCATCTTCAGTCGTCTTCAGTCTTCGCTCCGCGCCTGCGGTATGCAAATTAACCACCATCTTTGTTGGGTTAAATTGCATAGTCGCTCTGATTGGCTAGTGGGTGTAGCAGTGTGATGGTTAATTTGCATGTTTCTCTTTTATTAGTGTAGATCATCTCTCTTTCCTCACTGGAATTGAGGCTCCCTGAAAATGGGGGCATTGCCTGCTTTATTCATGACTGCATCCTCAGCACCTAAAATAACTCCTGGCACACAGCAGATGCTCTACATCAGCGATTTTCAACTGGTGTGTTGCAAGAATTGTTAAAACATGCAATGCCCAACTATTTAGTCAGGGGCACCGATCTCTTTTCCCTTAGATTGTCAAATAAAAAAATGATAACAGCCAACACAACGATAGCCATCTGGTGTGAATGAATCAAAATTATACCTTTTGTTGTTGTTGTTAGATCAGTAAAAAAGTTATTTTTTGGTGGGCCACAGAATTTTAGTAATTAGTTATGTGTGCCATGAGATGACAAAGATTGAAAATCACTACTCTCAAGCATCGATCAGACCGTCAAACCTCAGAGGGAAGGTAGGGGAGGGTGGGGGTAAGGGGGAGAGATCAAACAAAGGACTTGTATGCATGCATATAAGCCTAACCAATGGACACAGACAACAGGGGGGTGAGGGCATGAGTGGGGAGCTTGGGGGGTTATGGGGGGATAAGGACACATATGTAATACCTTAATCAATAAAGAAATAAAAAAGGAAAGATAATCACTGCTCTCCATCTGTAAATGCATGCATAAACGAATCTCTAGTTTTCTCCACCCTCTTCTTCTCTTCCTTCTCTCTCCCACTAAGATGTCTCTGAATTTTAGAATTTCCCTAAAATGATCATTATAAATGGGTTTTCCCTCTCTGAATACAAGCATGATGATGAGAGGCGTGAGGAACCTCTGCTTTTCCACCTGATCTAAATAAGCACGGAGTTTAAAGAGGCTCTTTTATCTTTGTCAGTCTTTCTTATCTTTGACACATTTGTCTCTTCTTTGCCTGGCATGTACCTCGTGCATTCCCATCTTTATGCCTCAGTTCAGGGTTGGAAAGGCCTTGAAAATGTTTGATTGTAATTTCCGATTCGATGAGTGAGTTTTCTAAACTGGAATATTTGCTCTGGCTGGTGTGGCTCAGTTGGCTGGGGCATTATCCTGTGCACCGAAAGGTTGTGGGTTCAATTCCCAGTCAGGGCACATGCCTAGATTGTGGGTTCCATACCTGGTCTGGGTGTGTTTGGGAGGCAACCTGTCGATGTCTCTCTCTCTCTCTCTTTCTAAAAATAAAACTTAAACTGCCAAGAATATTCCCCATTTTTTAAGGTCTGGCTCAGGATTCATGGGTTCCGTGGCATTCTTTGATTGGTATAGTTAATCCATAGGGAGATCTTTCTCTTTTGAATTAATTCACTATCTGAACCAGAGGTCCCGGGGGCACAAAGGCTAGATTAGTGCACTGGTCTATTTTCTAGTTTGTAAAGTCATTTTTAAGCATTAGTCTTCTTTTTAAAACATGTTTTAATAATTGATTTTTAGAGAGAGAGGAAAGGAGAGGGAGAGAGAGAGAGAGAGAGAGAGAGAGAAAGAGAAACATTGATATGAGAGTGAAACATTGACAGGTTGCCTCCTGGTTGACACTCCAACCAGAGACCGAACCCACAACCTGGGCAACAACCTGACTGGGAATTGAACCAGTGATCTCTCAGTGCACGGGTCAATGCTCAACCAAGTGAGCCACACTGGCCAGGGCTAAATGCTAGTCTTTCTTTTTTTAAATTATCTTTATTGTTGAAAGTATTACAGATGTCCCCTTTATCCCCATTGACCCCCTCCACACTGCACCCGCCCCTCCAGGCCTTCACCCACAATTATCTGTGTCCATGGGTTATGCATATCTACCTATATATATAAAAGGCTAATATGCAAAGTGTCCCCTCAGGAGTTGGATCACTCGCTATCACGTGCGCTGATCACCAGGGGGCGGAGTGGAATGAAGGAAGGTCCTGGCCGGCAGCTAGAAGGCCCCAATTGGCCCTGATCTCCGGCCAGGCCTAGGGACCCTACCCATGCACAAATTTCGTGCACTGGGCCTCTAGTATGCATAAGTTGCCCGGTTAATTTCTCCCCCCACCCTCCTAACCCTGCTTTTTCTTGGAGATTCATCAGTCATTTCCATGCTTCTATGTCTCTGGATCTACTAGTATTTTATTCATCAGTTTATTTTGTTCATTAGATTCCACATATGAGTGAAATCATGTGATACTTGTCTTTCTCTGACTGGTTTATTTTGCTTAGCATAATACTCTCCAGGCCCCTCCAGGTTGTCTCAAAGGGTAAGAGATCCTTCTTTTTTACAGCTGCATAGTATTCCATAGTATATACAGTGTGGCCTTGACTTACGAGTTTAATTTGTTCCGAGACCGAGCTCGTTAAGGAGCTCATTAACTCAAATTACTCTATCAACTCAATGCAAAAAATCGGCCGAGAGACAGCTGGTATCTCAAAAAACTCGTTAGTCGGGACACTCGTAAGTCAAGGCCCCACTGTATGTACCATAGCTTCTTTATCCACTCATCCATTGGTGGGCACTTGGGCGGCTTCCAGATCTTAGCTATTGAAGGAGATTGCAGTAAAAAATCCAGAATTCTCATTTCTCTTAAAAATAGAAACTCTGGAAACACCTGTTCTCATTTCCATGTTATGGTGGAAGTCACGTCCTAAGGCCTATGTGATAGATTAATTTCTACCTTGAACAAGCTCTGTCCATTATTTCTGTGCATCTAGAATAACACACTTAAAATGTCAGAATGATCTCTTCCCCAGATCTCCAAAGATAACAGGGTGGGACAACTCCAACATTCCTCATTATTACTCTTACCTGCATACCCCTGTAAACTACATATATTAGGTGTTAACTGGCCTGGACCCACGGATATGAAAGAAACATGTGTTCCTCCATTTTACTTTTCATCCAGTCCTAGTGATTTCCCAGCTTTGCTTTCTCCCACCTCCTTAATCTGCCACTAATGGATTTCATATAACTTTAAAAAAATATATTTCTATTGATTTCAGAGACAAAGGGAGGGGGAGAGATAGAAACATCAATGATGAGAGAGAACCATTGATCAGTTGCCTCCTGCACACCCCCTACTGGGGACCGAGTGAGCAACTGGGACCTCCTGCACACCCCCTACTGGGGACCGAGTGAGCAACCGGGGCATGTGCCCTGACCTGGAACTGAACTGTGACTTCCTGGTTCATAGGTTGATGCTCAACCACTGAGCCACACCGGTCGGGCTCATATAACTTGCTTTACGTCTTCTCCTTTGATGCTAATGCATGAAATAAACTGCAAAACTGATATCCCCCAGAGCATTATCTCAGTCCCTTGAGATTTTGCTTCTAGGACTAGCCTGACTTCCTGGTTCATAAAACCTATGACACGCGTGTCAGAGGTGACACGCGAACTCATTTTTTTCGTTGATTTTTCTTTGTTAAATGGCATTTAAATATATAAAATAAATATCAAAAATATAAATCTTTGTTTTACTATGGTTGCAAATATCAAAAAATTTCTATATGTGACACGGCACCAGAGTTAAGTTAGGGTTTTCCAAAATGCTGACATGCCGAGCTCAAAAGGTTCGCCATCACTGCCCTAAACCCCTGGCTCATAATAAACTCTTCAGACTTTTCTTTAGGTTTGAAATTTCTTTCCTGTATATTTATTGTGGTGACTATGAAGGGATTTCAAAGAAGCCCATCCAGGATGACCCTGCTGGTACCCGCAGGACACTCGTGCCCCAGTGGCTCCCGCTTTGCAGCAGGTGAACTTGGGTGAGTTCTCGTTTGGAATTCCAGACCTCCGTGTTTTGTTGAAGGTCTTGACTTTGTTTGAGCTGTTCTTAGAAACTCCTGGAGGTGGCACTAAAGGATAAGGAAAAGGAGAAAAGGGTGGCTTTTTTTTTTTTTTTTAATGTGGTCTTTGAATGTGGTTGTGCTTTAACCTTTGCTTAATGCACAAAACACCACTGACTCCCAGGTTCTGCTGACATCAGTCAGTAAGGTTGTTTCTCTTACCATGGCTCTACAGGTGATAAAGGAAGAGGTATAAGGGCTAACTAGTCGGAACAACTATCTTTTTTGACCTTTAATGAGGTACCAGACAAGAACGCCTGTTGATTTCTGCCTCGGGATCTGATGTGGTCCTTGGAGCCAGGCTACGGAGGGCATTGCTCTTATTGGACAAGGCTCTCGGTATTGTCTGACCATGTGCCTGGCGAAAAGCCACTGATTCGATTCTGGGCTGCAAAAGACCTGGCTGCGTAGTCATTTTATAGCACTCGGTTTCTAAACTCCGGGGAGAGATTCAATGATTTGTTTAATTATTTAACAGTAGAAAAATAAAAATTTTAATGTGTGTGTACAGAGAATTCACATAAGCGTGAAACCCAATGATGTACTTTAAAAGAGAAATCTAATTGGGTGAAGCCAATTCTATGGAGCTTGGATATGAACCATACATGTGTACTAGTAAGTACGTTAGAGGTTTCTTACACAGTTGTCTAGGGAAAAACCCTGGGCTACTTTTCTGAGTAGTGGCCCATTGTGGAAAAACAATAATGTCTACTCTAATTTCTTTAAGAGTCATCAGTTATGCTGGGCATCAAAAGACGCTTTTTTTATTGGTCATATATAATAAAATATACTGGATAATTCTAGAGGACTAAACTTGTAAACAACTGTAACTTTTGGAAGAACGAAGCCAGGATGGGACAGAGGCTGCCAATTGTAATGGTATAATTAAGCAGACATTACTAATCGATTGCTGCACACTTCCCATCATCTCCAGATGTGACCTCAAAATTGTTCTCAACAGTGTGCTTCAGGCAGAACTACTACTTAACTGGAGTTGTCATGTGAGATGAATGAAGCCTTTTGCTTCATTATAAGATTATAAGAAAAAGTTAACTTTCTTGTTCTCCTTGCTGACTTTTTTTTTTTTTTAACCTTATGGAAAGGTTTACAGATAAACAGGCTTTGTATTTCCAGCTAAATCACTAAATGGCTCATTGATCGTTATGTCACTTTGAAAAGTGGGCCATTTTAGAAGTCAAACTGCAGAATTTGACAGGACTGCTGAGGCAAGGCTTCATTTGATTTTTGAGCTTTTTATTCCACGCCAGACATTAATGGGAGTCAACTCCTGGAACAGATGGAAAATTGTGTATTTCAGGAGAGAAAGCCAGTGGGTTGTATGTACCAAGTGCGAACCCAATCCTTTAGGGTGAGGAAGTTTTCTCTGATGGAAAGTCAGTACCACATGACCCGGAAGATTCACGTCTACATACTTGATTTCTTTCTTCCCCGTATCTTGAAGTTGCCAGCAAAGGCAGGCAAATGACTACATTGAACAAAATAATGTGATAGGAAGGAAAACTTAGGTTACAGTTTTCAAACGTGAGAAGTGAAGTGGTTTCATTAAAAATGCATTAGGTATAGAACGAAAAACACACACACTACCGTCCTCATCTTTGGTTGGCGCATAATTATTAGACTCTTCAGGATTGCTTGCATTTGTTTTACGACTGACACAACACAAATGGCATCGTAACTTTTTGAACCAAGGCAGCAATTTCAAAATTTAATATTGCAGGACAAGGAAAACAAATAGGCCTTGTCTGTTAGTGCACAATGGCCCTAAAAATACACAACTGTAATTTCATGGCTGACCTGTGTCGTAATTTACTCCTGGTGGTTCGTTTACTGAGATTTTAATTCTTGGGACTCTACATTTGGCCAAAAATGACGGAGATGTGAAAACCATTACACAGCCTTTCTCAGAAAGGAAAAGTAAGACAAGGTGAAGGGGCATAACTTCACTTTTTGTGGTGTAACTCAGGAGGGAAAAGTTTCTAGAGCGCTGAATCCTGGCTGTGCACCCTCCAACAAGTCATCAAACTTCTCTGACCTCAGTTTCTTCATCTATAACTTACATGGAGTAATCAGACACGTCTTAGACTTGTTAGGAGGAGAGATGAGTTAGTGCATGTGGAGTGCCTAGCACAAGGACCCATTGAAAGAATTCATCATGTTTTATTTTATTTTTTTATTGCTTTGAATGGCCGTGTTCTCCCTGCCATTGTATAGTGTTTAGAAAAAAATGATCTAGGGACTGTGGAATGGAAAAGCTTCCACAATAATTTCCCCGTGTTTGGATTTTAAGCTTTTACCAAGGACATCACCTAGAAGTGTTGCCGGGAGAAGGGGCAAGGGATGGCAGTTCATTGCAAAACAAACCCGAACCACAAGACAGACGTAGTTCCTTGGGTCTTTTTGCAAAATTGTATTATTTCTTGGGAAAATGGTTTTGCCTTATTAAAAGAAAAAATAAGTTTAAGCCATCACCAGGAACATGCCAGGAGCAGTGTGCTGGAGGGGGAGAGACCCATGGAGGGGAGCCAGTCATTCCAGCCAGGAGCACCTGACCTCCCCTCGGCGTCCGGGTATTAATGCATTCCGCTCAGGAACAGCAAGGCCACTGAAATGACCACCCGGGAGAGTAATGCCTGTAGCCTGCCACTGAGGTTCTGTGGCTTGTTATGCAGAATTATTAAAGCAATAGATAATGGTTACACTTCTGTAATAGCTCACACTCTCTTGTGTTGCGATTATGGCTTCTCTGTCAGGCTCTCCAGGAGTATTGGAAGCTCCTTGAGTGTAGGATGCTATCTTATGCACCTAGTATCCCCGGGGCCCAGCACAGTACCTGATGGGCAATAAACATTTGTCACCTGAAGTTCTGGCTTTAATAATTCCTCCGCTCATTGGATTATTTGTCCCTACGTTCATGGTTTCACTACTGAATGCCCACTATATGCCAGACACTGTGCTGGGTGCTAGAATTACAAATGTGAACAAAAGTGACATTGGAAGAGTCCTGTAATTAGGAAAGCAAAGCGTGTCAGCATATGCACTTTCTAATGTGAATAAATGAATGGATAGATAAAATAATCACATTGGATTTCTGCTGGGAGAAGGAATGGGAGGAAAGATCTATTAGGGAGTTATAAGTGGGATGGAAGGGGTTGGGCTGGGAGGTAGTGAGAGAAAGTTTTGAAATATAGTTCTGGAGGGCTTAGCTGATAGGCCAAGGGGTTTGGGTTAGGGTTGAAAGCTGGACTATGTACACAGGCCAGGCAGGTAATGTAAATAAGTAAAAAAGACCAAATGCGAAGAGAGAGAGACTGGTGGGGACCATACTAGTCTTGGGAGTACATGCCTCGCTAAAGACCTTGTCCAGCGCTAGCTCAGTGCTTCCTAGACGTTCGTGTGCGTGGGGGTCACTGGGCAGCTGTCTCTGGGGCTGTAGTTTTGGGAGGAGGTGGTGGGGCTTGAGACCCCATATTTCTGACAATCTCGCAGGTGATGCCATGCTCCTGGTTTCCTCATCCTCTGTCTGAGAAATAAGAATCTAGTTGATTGTTGCCATGTGACAATGTGGGTCCAGTTTTGCCAGTTCATAGACCTTTCAATAAACCCATATATCTCTGTTTTATCTAAAGTGCCCTGGTTTTTCATAGTAGTAACTTATGTTTGTAAAATGGGAAATCTCTCTTTGACTACTTCATGGAATTATGAACATGAACTATTCTGATTCTAAATGCTAAGATGTCACCACTCCCCCCTCCCTCCCTCC
>NW_005356003.1:432674-462429 GCF_000412655.1 Myotis brandtii | reverse complement strand
TCTCTCTCTCTCTCTCTCTCTCTCTCTCTCTCTCTCCCCCTCCCTTCCTCTCTAAAATCAATAAAAATATATTTAAAAAACAAAAAACCAAAACAACAGAAACAAATAAACAAAACAACAGGCTGTCTGGGTTTGACCCATGGGCAGTAGTTTGTCCTGCCAGCTCCTGAACTGGGCTATCTTACAACGCTGTAGGGATGGGAGTTAACTTATAAAAATGGAATAGCATTGCACATGATTCTTGTTTGAGCGGAATGTAAATAATTCCTCTCCACAAGGATGCAAATAAATTTTTCCCTGGAGAGATGCCACTGATTTCTATGTAGTAGAAAATATTACCATTTATTGTCTTGTAGGACATTAACCAGTTTTGCATCTATGAACAAATTTATTTTGGCATTCCTTTGACTGACTATCTCTGTTCCTCATATTCTCCTTTGAATCAGTCATAATATCTTACTGGCTCTCTCAGTAATTAAAGACTTGAATGAAATCTTTGACATGTTTGTTTTATATTTGCATAGATATCAGATTTTTAACTGTTTGAAATTAATTCTGTAGTAATAATGTTATCCTTTTTTTAACAAACTAGAAAACTGGCTTTACAAGTGGTTAGGGGAGTTTCCCACGTTAAACCAGTACATGGCCCAACTGGGCCTCTGGGACTTCAACATGTCTTTGGGTTCTTAGTGAAGAAGAGAAAAAAAGCAGTTCTGCCATTTTGCCTTCTGTCTGACTTCCTGGAGAATTTGATTTTCCTTATCCCAGGATAGGAAAACATTTCTAAAAGAAATGTAGTAAGTTAAGCAATTTATATTACTCATTTTCATATTGTGAGCTCCTTTTAAAAAAACCTATCCGGCCCCTTTATATGCAAGTAAAAACTCTTTCTCACACCACAGCATTGCCTATGAATACTTCTTAAGGCTAGTCTGGTTGTCTCTTTCTTGTACCTCTCTGGCCGTCGACCAGCCTGCAATTTCAATTTCCTGCAGAATCGCGGAGCTCCGAGACGCAGGCACACTGAGAATCGGAGATGGATAGCTCTGCCCAGAAGTCAGTATAACAAACCAAAAGACTTAATATGTCTCTGTTGCTCCATTGCTGGGATGTGTGTTGATGTGAGGTTATCAGTTATTTGCTCATCTTTTATCTTCATTTATTAGATGTAGAGTGAGAGTATTATCTGTGACCTTTTAGGGCAAAATGAGGAATTGGCCAATAATATTAGACACCAGGAAGCCAAAGCCTCTAGGATCATATTCATAGGTAAGGCTGTACGTATATTTAGGGGCCCACCCATGTTGGGCAGTGCAGATGTCAGCTTTGAGATGTTTTAAGGTCAAACTTTGGGCCCCTTTGGAAACCGTGGTGGGTTTATTGGTCTAGGCCAGCGATTTTCAACAGGTGTGCTGCAAGAATTTTTAAAACGTGCAATACCTGACAGTTTAGTCAGGGGCACTGACCTCTTTTCCCTTAGATTGTCAAGTAAAAAAATGACAACAGCAAGCATAACACAGCATCCGGTGTGAATGAATCAAAATTATATCTGTCAGATCGGCAAAAAATATATTTTTTATATTTTTGTGTGTGCTGCAGAATTTTAGTAATCAGTTTATGTGTGCCATGAGATGAAAAAAGTTCAAAATAGCTGGTCTACCAGTGGTCGGCAAACTGCGGCTCTTTGGCCCCTTGAGTGTGGCTCTTCCACAAAATACCGACTTCTGCACATGGGCCGCGAAGTTTCAATCGCACTGTCCATGCGTGCCCGCACGTGTTATTTTGTGGAAGAGCCACACTCAAGGGGTCAAAGAGCCGCATGTGGCTCGCGAGCTGCAGTTTGTCGACCACTGGCTCTAGGCCAACTTCTGCGGCATCTCGCTGGGACGGGAGAGTCACTTACTGGGAGTTATGGGGTCTCCTGTCTGGCTACCACCACACAGCGCCACCTGGTGGCCACGTGCCTTTATTTTCCAGCGCCTCTCTTGACCTCTGAAGTTGAAGGAAACAAAACACCTCGGTGTGTGAACTCCGCCTGCCTGAGGTCCCTGTATATGGAGGAGGCAGATGGTACAATCCGAGGAGCAGAGGAGTTAACTGCCTAAGGAGAGAATGCTGGTTATCCTAGTAGGGCACATGAGTACATTTTCTTTCCTTCTTCCCTCCCATGGATGGATTAAAGCATGGTTTATTCCTAGAGCTCGAAGATGTCCTGAATTGCTGAGTGACAAGCAATCTGACACAACTTTTTATGGGTTATTGTGAGCTGTGAGTCACCTGGCATTGCTTTCATCCTTCCCTATTTCACATCCTTTTGCCGTATTCCCTCTGTCCTGGGACTGCACCTGCGAATAACCATCAGCACTTAGTCCTTGCCCCAGGTCTGTTTCCTGGAGGCTCAGGTGACCACAAGAATCCCTTCTCACACAGGTCTGATGTTCTTTCTCAGGACTGGAGGTTTTAATGGCCAGTTTGATTTTAAGCCACAACAACAAAAAAGAAAACCACAAAACTGCAAACATAATGCTCTTTGTATCGACTAGGATTAAATTTAGTTCCTAGCAATAATAACAACAACAATAACAACAACACACACAAATAAAATGGCCTAAACAACATAGAAATTCGTTGCTCTTTCATGTAAAAGTCTGGAGTTACGCAGGGCAAGCTATCACCGTGGTTTTCCTTCACAAAGTTGTTAGAGCTGCGGCCTATTTCCAGCTCAGTGTACCCCTCTTTTAGGGCATCACCTTCAGCCTTATCCCCCAAGGCCACATGGGCTTCCTAGGTAGGACCGTGAAGCGGAGAAAAGGGGAAGGGCCATAGTTTTGCACCAACTGTGTTTGGAGGAAATTCCTGAAAGCCACCACAGGACAGCTTGGTTTATATTCCATTGGCCAGAATCTAGTTCTAGAACCTGCAACCTAACACCTCTACCTGCTGCAAGAAAGCCTGGGGAATGGAATCTTTATTTTGTGTGGACATGTGCGAAGACTTCTGTTTGGAAGAAAGAGAAAAGGGCTATCCAGGAACAACTAGAAGTTTGTCAGGTACTTCTGAGTCAGTTCCAGTCTTTTTCCCCAACTCTCTAGTATCTATTTGACAGTGGTGGGTATTTTCAGGAGGTGGTGGACAGGATACAAGTTAGGACAGATGGTAGGAAAGTGATGCGCATTCAGTAGAAATTTGAATGTTGATCTTTCCCCAGGCTAACTACATGTGCTTCAATGCTCTGGTGACGCTGGGCAGCGGCAGTGAGGTGATTTTGCCTAATGGTAGGCTAATAGTGTTCGGAGTGTGTTTAAGGTAATCTAGGTGTATTACATGTTGAGTTGTAATATTTTCAATTTACAATTGGTTTATTGGGACGTAACCAATTTCCTAATTTAAAAAGATTTCCTTTGCAATGTACTGTCACCTAGCATTTTTTTCCCAATGTCCGGTTATAAAAATGAATTTATAAAACGGGCCAAAGGATCACATCCTCTCATTTACATCTGCTACTCAATTTATTTTCATTAATATTGTGATCTTTTTTGATTAATGTGACTAATGTTCCTCACATGGTTGGGAAATGTATCAGTTATGGGGTTAATTCATGTGGATGTTTAAACTCAGAATGGGTTCATATTCATCGAATGCTTCTATTTGATGGGGGCTTTAATTAATTAGGTTCTGAAAACCTCTTCTGATAAATTCCACTCCATGCTAATGAACCCCATGGATCACCTTATTAAGCGCTAACTGTTGCCACCTTTTCACCTGCACTATTAAGCCACATTTAATTTGTTCACACAGTTCCACAGTCAATAACAAGGCCTTTATTTTTGCACCATGTAATCAGGGTTAGGAATGTCCATTTTCATTCAGCGCAATGCTTGCATAAGGCATGTTATGGAAAAAAGATGCTTAGCTAGAGAATTTTTAAGCACTAAAAGAAAAAGAAATCAAATTGGCATTAATGAAGGTGTGGGAATAATGTGAAGCCAAATTCGCATTTATGAAAAGAGTCAATAAGGTTTTAAGTTTAAAAATGTTTCCTATAAAGTAGCACAGGAATAGAAATTACAAGTTTTAAAGGGCATTTATTTCTTCTTCTGTATTCTTTATTGGGATTTAATTTGCATGCAGTAACATTTGCAGACCTTTTTTGTTGTTGTCAATCCTCACCCGAGGATATTTTTCCATTGATTTTTAGAGAGAGTGGAAGGGAGGGGGAGAGACAAAGAGAGAAACATTGATGTGAGAGACACATCAATTGCTTGCACATGCCCCGACCAGGGCCAGGGATTGAGTCAAGCCTGAGTCAAACCTGTAACTGAGGTATGCCCTTGACGAGAATTGAAACCCGGACCCTTCAGTCCATGGGCCTAACCACTGAGCAAACTGGCTAGGGCAGATTTACAGATCTTAAGTGTATAGTTGGATGGGTTTTGAAAAATGATGCGCCCAGGTAACCATGGCTCCAATCAAGATAGAGAATAAATCAACACTGCAGAATATTTGAAATCTAACAGAATGTACTTTGTTTATTCTGGCTTCCTAGATTCAACATGTTTTTGAGATTCATTCCAATTGTTTTATCAGTTTTTTTTTTTTTGCCAAACAGTAATCTGTTGTATGCATGTACCACAATTTGCTTATATATTTTCTTACTGATGGACATTTAGATTGTCCCCCCACCTACCCCCAACTTTTATAAATAAAGTTGCCACAAACATTCTTGTATAAATCTTTTTGTGAGCATATATATACCTATGGATGAAATTGCTAGGTCATAGGGTAGGTATATATTTAAAATTATAAAAAATTGCTCAATAATTTTTCAAAGTGCTTACCCAACATATGGTATTGTCAGTTTAACATTTCAGTCATTCAAGTAGGTGTATAGGATATCTCACAGTGTTTTTAAATTTTTTTCTAATAACTAATGATGTTGAACACTTTTTTTTTTTTTGCTTCTTGGCCATTGCTACATATTCCTTTGTGATGTTGCCTGCTCAGTTCTCCTCCCCCCCTCATTCTTTGCTGGAGGAGGAAATCTTTCACATCCAATTTTTCTAGCCTGCATCCCAGAAATCAGATTGTAGATTTGTAACCACTAATATCAGTGGGCTGGGATTTACAAATGGCTCCTCATACAGCTGTAGGGCTAGGAGGACCGAGAATTGGTTTATTACTTTCTTGTTAAAATGAAAAAAAAAAAGTTAGTACCTTACTTAAAAACTCATTTGACCCGCTAGTCACCAGGCCTGCCTTGGTCCCATGCTAATGTGCCTGTCTGCTGGGAATTTGTGGTTCATTTTCTTTTCAGTATGTACTACAATATAATTCTCTGTGTCTTAATTTTATGAAATAATGGGGCAGAAGAAGATGTAGTGAGGTTATTAAGTCCTTCCCTAGTCTTGAGATAGTCTTAATTCTTTCTCTTCTTAACTCATCAAAGTGATTTAGCTGTGATTACTCAGGTAATTCAGGCAAAATACCGATTCCCTTGTTTTCGCTGTATAGACCTACCTGTGGCTGCTGTTTTAATGAAAGGCAGTAAGTTTAACAATTCCATTAAATTTAACACCTTCTAAAACACATAAGACATTGGAGGTATTAATGCTGCATGAGTATTTAATAACAGGAACTAAGGTTTTATGGCACTTCACAGTTTGTAAAGCACTTTCTATTTGTTATCTTAAGCTTTGGGAGGTTGATGACATATCCATTTTAAAGATGAGCTAAGTGAGTGTCAGAGGAGTGGGAGATCTAATAGAAAGTAATATCTATGATGACAGAGCCAGTTAGTGCTAAAGCCAGGACTGGAACCTAATTCCTCCTCCTCTCTTTTATTTTATACTAGAGGCCTAATGCATGAAATTCATGCGAGAGTAGGCCTTCCTTTCCCCGGTTGCCGGCACCGCTTCCCGCTGGCACCTGGGACTTGGGCTTTCCTCTGGCACCAGCTTCATCCGGAAGGACATCTGGAAGGATGTCCAGTCTAATTAGCATATTACCCTTTTATTATTATAGATAGTGTGGGTTCTTTTAATCCAGGCAGTTAAACGCAAGGACCATGGGAATCTGATTTGTTCCAACTATGGGAATTTTAAAGCTTGCTGGGACCTTACAGATCATCTAGTTATATCACTTCATTTTATACAATGAGATTGGAGATAGTATTTCTTCCCACAGTCCTTTGGAAACTCCAGGCTTAGTGATTAGAGAGACCCGAGCTTGCGAAGACTAGCGCTCCGGCCTCTTTTGTGGGGAGATGAGGATGTTGAAGCTCAGGGAGGTGAGAGGCTTGCCCCCCGTCACACAGCTGGCTGTGGTGGAGCTGGGAGTTTGGATCCAGAGCTCATAACACCCAGTCCCAGGACCTGTAGAATCTTTTTACTTACAGAGAATTTAACTTATCAGTTTACTTCAGCAGTCACATAGGTTTTATAAAAGAGAAATTTTAAAAAATGCTGATTAATAGCAAGACTAGCCAGCTTATGGATTTCTCTACAACCCATGGAGTGATGCTGGAACTATGAAGTTGTGTCATCTGTGAATCTCTCTGAAGGAATTCAGTATCCTAAGAAAGATGTATAAATATTGACATCAGATTCACCTACATAGACACTCTCAATAGAGTTTCTAAAGTAGAAATATGTCAGGCAACATTTTCTGTAAAATAAAATTAAATAGAGACACAAATAGATAAGCAGAAACATGTCTTTATTGGATAATTCCTGGGTCAAAGAGAAAAGCCAAAACCACATTTGCTGAATATTTAGAAAATATAGGTAATGAAAAAGCCACATATAAAAAGTAATGGGATGTAGCCAAAGTTGTATTGAGTGGAAAATTCATAACTTTAAATATTTGTGTTAGTTAAATGAGAAAAAAAGAAGTTTTACTGTGAGAAGTTAAAGTAAGTCTAACCACAGAGGCAAAGTGCGATTCTCATCACACCAAATCCAGGGTATATGCTAATAAAATGACTTATCAATGTTGATGTTAAACTTGATAACCTGACATTGTCAGATTTATGTTGAGAAAAGATTTCCCGTATGTACTCTGCAGACCCAATTGGAGGGAGTCAAGAGCAGGTGTGGGTCAACTAGGTAAAAAGGTTACTTTATAGTGTCTGAAGGCATCAGGATTCCAAATATCACCCATGTATGCAGAGACATATTTCTACCTTCATTGTTACTTTGGATTAAGATAGTAAATGAAACCTTTACAAAATTACTATTATTACTATTGTGTAGTAATAATGTTTCAAATAAAATCTTAAGTTTCATAAAAAACCAATAGATACTGAGCTGCTCTTGGTCAGGTGGAGATGGGGTGGTAATGGACAGAATCTGTCTGTGATGATTAATTTATGTATCACCTTGGCTGGGCTGCAGCGCCCAGACATTTAGTTAGACATTATTCTGGATATTTCGATGAGGGTGTTTTTGAATGAGGTTAGCTTTTCACTTGGTGGGCCTTGAGTAAAGCAGATTGCCTTCCACGATGAGGGTGGGCCTCATTCAATCAGTTGAAGGACAGATAGAACTAAAATACTCCCAGAAGCAAGAAGATCTGCAGCCAGCAGCATTCAAACTTGAACTGCAGCGTCAGCTCTTCTCTGGGTCTCCAGCCTGCTAGCCCACCCTGCAGATGTTCAGCTAACCAGCCTCTATACTCATGTACTAGGTGTACTGGTTAATAATGCGCATTTTTTTTCACTAGATGGAGTTACACATATGTTGATATACATGCGATTTGATGTGTATGCTATTTTGTTGTATTGACAACAAGCTTCAAAACTTCATATGTCAAATTTTCTGAAGGTGTTAACATCATAGGTATTTTTACGCTTAAAAATGTCGAATTTCGTGCAAAAAAAAGAACATTTGCGGGAAGTTTTAATTCATTACTTTATTTTGAAGAAAAACTTACCGTATACTTCAGGAAGCTTATGGTAAACATGCTCCATCTCAAGATACTTGTGAACGCTGGTTTAAACACTTTCAAAGTGGTGATTTCGATGTGAAAGACAAAGAATGTCCAGGTCAATTTGAACCACGCTTTGATCATGAAACGACCAGAATGGGCCAGAAGACACGGCAAAGTAATTTTGCTTCATGATAACGCACCATCACACGCTTCAAAACAAGTTAAAGACACGTTAAAAGATCTTGCCTGGGAAGTATTAACCCACCCGCTGCACTCACCAGACCTTGCTCCTTCAGATTACCACTTGTTCCGATCGATGGCACACGCACTTTCTGAGCAGCGCTTCAAAATGTACGAAGACGTGGAAAATTGGGTCTCTGAATAGTTTGCCTTAAAACAAGAAAAGTTCTATTGGGACGGTATCCACAAATTACCTGAAAGATGGGGGAAATGTGTAGCTAGCAATGGACATTACTTTGAATAAAGAGCACTTTTGATGTTTCTCTTGAAATTAATCGTGTTTTCTTTGATCACAAAATCCGCATTATTAACCGATACATCTCGTAAGTCAATTCCTTAAAATAAGTCCCTCTCTCCTCTCTCCTGTCTCCTCTCCCCCTCTCTTCTTTCTCCTCTTTCCTCTTTGCTTTCTCCTGTCTCTCTCCTCTCTCTCCCTTTCTCTTCTACTGGTTATGTTACTTGGAGAATGCAGACTAATATACCATCTCTCTCTTTCCCACCCAACTACACCTCTACAGGGGGATACAGTCCTTCTATTCCTTAGAGATGAGTTAGAAAATCATTGATTTAAAGACTTGAGAGGATGCTGAGGAAAAGATGGAAGAACAATTTACTGAGAATGTATATGAGACTCTAGTCCACCTCTTAGATCTGTGCTATTTGATCATTTCCCTCTCCTGGCTTTAAAATGACAATAAAGAATGATGATTAAAAAATGGAAAGTATTTTTTAAATAGGAGTAAAAGCAATTTTACTCCTAATTTTCATTCTTAATCTAAGCATGAAATTGTACAACAGAGATCAGCTAAGGATGAATAGAGGACATTGGCCTCTCTGGAATGTAATGAGACTTCACTTTGCTGGGCTGGATACCTCATCACTTCTATTAACAGTGCTTCTTAACGGTATTGGGTCCTGGGGTCTTTAATAATCTGGTGAGTATTAAAGGCATAGACCCTTTCTTTCCCAATACTGATTAAAAATCATACACTTTACGTTTTGCTGTGCTTTCAGGTGTTTGTGGATGATTCTTAAAAACTTGCATTTGGGAATATTATTTGTAATAACATTTGGGTGCAGAATAGATTAGAAAGAACTCTATACATGGAATCCCAAGACCTGGTTCAAATTATAGTTTTATCATAAATTAGCTGAGTGATTTCGAGCAAATGGCTTCACATTTATAATGCTGCCTGCTGCAGGTTTAATTTCTGCAGCTTTGAAATGGGATGACAATACTTGGTGCAGAGGGCTGTCGTGCACTACAGTTAGATCATGTATGTGCAGAACTTTGCAGACTTTAAAGGGATGTGAGGATGTAAAGTGATGGTATTTGCTCATTAGACAAACTGGTCAGTCACTTAGGCAGACCTTGCTTGAATCATGGGACACAGGAAAGATGAGTTTTCATGGGGAGAACACAAGTGCTTGGAGTCTGCTGCAGAGGCCGGAGCGTATAGGACGGTCCGGGAGTGAAAGCAGACGGGAAGCAAAGGATTAAAAGTATGACTCGGCCTGAAGTGTGTAGGAACTGTGCTGTGATGTAATTGACATTTACCCATACCTATGATAGTGCGTGTCAGTGTGAGAAGAGAGAAATGTGAACTCAAAGGATCTCTGGTGGAAAGTTTGTGGAGAGTGCGTAGTAGCTGAAACTGAGTATAGTCCTAGGTACTTAATAAGCACAGTGCCTCCCCCCCGCAACCCTCCCCCCGCTGCCTTGCCTTAACACTTATAGGAATGGTGCTTATGGCTCCTCTCACATGGCTTGACTTCATCCTTCAGATCTCAGCTCAAATGTCACCTCCTCCAAGTAGTCATCCCTGATTGTTTTTTTTTTTTCATCCCTGATTGTTGATGGTTTCCCTTCACCCTTTACATCATATCATCTTAATCCTTTCCCTCGTAGCCCTTTCACAATCTGGAGTTCTCGTTTTATTTCTTTACTTATCTATTTGTTCATGGGATGTCTCCCTCACCTGAAAGTCAGCTTAATGGGGGCATGGGTCTTGTCTGTCTCCTCCTCCTCCAGTATCACACGGCTTAGCACAGTTCTGACTATTTATAGGGGTCTAAGAAATAATCGTGTGTGTGTGGTGCACGTCGGGGAACTTCTGGCTTACCTAGCAGTTCCTGTGAGGGGGAGCAGGTCTGGGACAGAGCTTTAACATTCATGGCACTCGCCTGCCTCTATCCACCACCTCTCTGTGGCCTTCTCCCCTGAAACGGTGATTTTATTAGCAGGGCCCTCCACCCCTTCAAGCCCTGGATAAGTTCCCCTGTGCGTCCTCCGTTACAGACATGGCAGCATCGTGCATCCAGCCGCCCGTGTCATGATCTCTGAGTGGAAGCTTTTCCTCTCTCCTTCGGGCATGAATAACTCTAGTGCCCTGACTTTCCAAATGGATGAAGGAGCCAAGGCTGAAAGTTCCAGACAGATCTGTCGGTGCTGCCTCACCCCCTGTTTCAAGTTCTATTTGTAAACCCCCATTCTCCTCACCTTCTCATGATAAACTGGCTGAGGGTAGAGCGCATCAGCATGGCACCGAGGGCACCACAGACCATGGCAACAGGAGCTCGTTTGCTTGACGAGAGATTACACTGGCTTTTATACCACAGAAGGCACCAGAAATTATAGCACTACCTCGAAATTAAAATTTTTATTCAGAAGCCAGTGGCGCTTTATCACCCTGGAAGCAATTACAAGGTGATAAAATGTGTGGACGTTTAATCGATGCTGCTGTTGGACTCGCTGTGCCATTTGAATGCTGACTCTGGGGCATTCGGAAGGCCTTGCCTGTGTCCTGTGCTTTGCCGAGGGACTTCTTACAGGCACACTGGTTGGCTACAGGTGGCTGAGCTGTACTTTTTTGGGGTGCAGTGAAAGGCTTGCTTGATAAAATGCAAGTATCTTTGTGGCAGAGGGGATGGCAAACCACCAACCAAAGCCAGAAGTAATTATTCTGTTTGGGGCTTCAGAATATCAAATGGAGCTCCAAGTTGTTGTACAACGTTTAAAAAGGTATTTAGGTTGGATTGGAGCCTCAGGGTGGCTGAGGGAGGAGTGGAAATGTGTGGGCATAGGAATCAGGAGACCTGGGGTCCAGTCTGAGCTTATTTCTACCAGGTTCCTTAGCTCAAGCCAGTTACTTTGCACAGCCTCTCTGGGATCTCATCTGCAAAAGGAAGGAGTGGGCTGGGTGATTTCTGAATTCCTTCTGGCTATTTCTTTCTAGGGCAACGGTTCTCAATCTATGGGTCGCGACCCCTTTGGGGGTCGAACGACCCTTTCACAGGGGTTGCCTAAGACCATCGGAAAACACATATATAATTACATATTGTTTTTGTGATTAATCACTATGCTTTAATTATGTTCAATTTGTAACAATGAATATACATCCTGCATATCAGATATTTACATTACGATTCATAACAGTAGCAAAATTACAGTTATGAAGTAGCAACGAAAATAATTTTATGGTTGGTGGTCACCACAACATGAGGAACTGTATTAAAGGGTCGTGGCATTAGGAAGGTTGAGAACCACTGTTCTAGGGCCATGTCTAGTAGGTGTTCTGTTCCATGGTCACCTAAAACAGTCCTTATTTTATTTGAAACATTTAAATTGAGAAGGTGAAGATAAGAAGTGATTAAATTTTTTAAAATTGAATTTATTGGGGTGACATTGGTTAATAAAATTATACAAGTTTCAAGGGTACAATTCTATAATACATCACCTGTATATTGTATTGTGTTCACCACCCAAAGTCAAGTCTCTTTCTATTACCATTTATCTTCCCTTTACCCTCTTCTACCTTCCCCCACCTCCTTTCCTCTGGTAATCACCATGCTGTTGTCTGTGTCTATGATTATTTCTTGGTAAATATTTTTTTATTGATTCAGAGAGGAAGGAAGAGGGAGAGAGAGATAGAAACATTAAGGATAAGAGAGAATCAATGATCATTTGCCTCCAGCACACCCCTCCCACTGGGGATCAAGCTGCCACCCAGGCATGTGCCCTGACCGGGAATCGAGCCATGACCTCCTGGTTTATAGGTCGACACTCAACCACTGAGCTATGCTGGTCGGGCTGATTTTTTTTTCTTAATCTCTTCACCTATTTCAGTTAGTGACTGGTTTTTGACTTTACCAAGATAGCTTTGTAGTAGGCAGGAGGCAGAGTATCCTTCTGTCATGGGAGTGTGGAACTGTCTGTTACCGTTTATAATATTCGGGGACCTGTGGGGGAACTGTGAGGTGAATTTAAAATATATCCACTGAGCTGGATGGAATTTTCCAGGCTACATATGCCAAACTCTTAATAACACAAGTGTCTTTATAGGCTGTAGAGACAAATTTCTGGCAAATTCTTGGTCATGTTGGGGGTGAATGAAAGTTCTATGAGGTCAAGGATCTTATTGGTCTTGTTTACCATGATCTCCTGCAGACACATAGTAGGTACTTAATAATTATTTGTTAATTTACAAATCAATAGATGATCTGGCACAATAGTCTTAGGGAAAAAAGAAGGGGGCTTGGCTATCTTCTTATTTTCTTTTTCATTTGAACCCATCAATTCCTTTCTGTTATGGCTGCTGAAAGATCCTGGAAGTGCTCTGATAGCCCAGAAAATTCCCATTTTTCTGAGGAGGATAGGTCAGCCAATGCAGGGAGGTTGTTTTTTTTTGTGGTGAAATTAGATCTCTTCATTTTCCTCCACGATCCAGTTGGAAATGACCAAACAGAGATGTTGGATTAGAAATGAGCATCATTGGATGTTATCCAGTTTACTCTTATTTGTGTCACCCACCATTTCTTCCTCTTACCCCCTGAAACCTTCCCTGAGTCCCAGGCTACTCTCTATTCTAGATTCCTTTAAAACAGCGGTTCTCAACCTGTGGGTTGCGACCTCTTTGGGGGTCGAACGACCCTTTCACAGGGGTCACCTAAGACCATCGGAAAACACATATATAATTACATATTGTTTTTGTGATTAATCACTATGCTTTAATTATGTTCAACTTGTAACAATGAAATTGGGGGTCACCACATGAGGAACTGTATTAAAGGGTCGCGGCATTAGGAAGGTTGAGAACCACTGCTCTAAAAGGTTTCTCTATTGTTGTGGTACAGAATGTTCATTTACTTCTGCATATATTCCCAGCTTTAGGAATATATGGGATGGGATCTTACCCTTTTCTTTTTGTGTCCTTCTTAGCACAGCCCCTTTATTCATGTTTGCTGAGAAAGAAGTTCTTTCTGTGACTTTTTGGTCGATGAGCAGGAGGAAGTTAACCTTCAAAGATCAGTGCTGTTGACTTGATAGCATCAATTGTATGCCTAGGACTAACTGGGAGGGCACAAAGCAAAGAACATATGCAGTTCCTATTCTTAAGCTTCTTACAATTTAGTTAGGAAGTGAATGAAGATCTACACGTAAAAAATAAGTTGAGATATAAGCAAAAAAGATTAAAGTCAAGTGCTAGGTTGTGTGGATATAGGCAAGTTAGCCTTTTTGGCATTTAGAGGGATCAGACAGTTAAGGATGACATCTTATTTTCTAAAGTGTCTGTAATGCACCTTTAAAAAAAAACCTAATGTGGGCCCAACTATTATGGGTGGGGAGAATTCTTCATCCCCACCTATTACTCGTGGGAGTGGAATTCTTGCAATATCCCAAAGAAAAGGATTTTTCTGAGACTCATTGGGGGGGGGGGTAGGATGAGGTATTGTAGAAAGCATTATTTCCATGGAATTATACCCCAGAGTTTCCAAGGTCCTATTTCCCTTTATCCCCCCCCCCCCCCCCCCGAAGTGTAGCTGTGGCTTCAATAGGACTAGATGAGAGCCATTGTCCAGAGTTTTTTTTCCATGTAGAAGAAGAGTCCAGTCCAGCTTCAGGCTGCTTAGTTTGTGTTCCCTGCTGCAGTCCATTGCATGTGGGGTCCTCAGGGCCACATGATTATGGAGGAAACATGGGCAGGAGCAAAGCTAAAGGAACCAGAGCGCCAAGAGAGCCACTAGCTGAGAGCCACGATCCAAGAGCCAAGAAAGAGAATTCCTTTGTCTAGGGGATTAGGTATTCCCAAATTTTTGTGGGCTTGCATTGGCTCCACCCACTTTGGCCAATGAGCTCTGTCCCCAGATTTGACTGACAAGCATCTTCCCTATGGCACCTGGACTCACTGTTCATGTATCTACCTCGCCTTTGTCCAGTCCCTCCCCCAATAATCTGCAGGGAATGGGCTGGTGGTTCCCCGGGGAATGTGAAATTGCAGCTTCCTGGTGAAGCTGCCCCAATGGCCATGCTTATAATGTCTGGCCTTCCCTTTGCTCCTTTTCTATTATTAATCACTAATCACAAGGGTATCAAAACCGTATTCTAGAAACAAATACTCTCAAACCAAACAGCCAGGCAGTCAGTTTCTTCTCTATCTTAAATTCACAAATTATAGGGTACTTATGGCCTTTGCCTATTGGATAGTTTGACCCTTGCCTTTGTAAGACCACAAAGACAGGAATAAAGTATCTTGCACCTCAATCCTAATCCCCTGAGGCGTAGTTTCTTAGGCAAATGTATTCAGATTTCTTTTCTGCTGATGGGGGAACCTGACTCACAGCTAGTACTGGAATTCCTGGCATTCCTCAGACAAATACTTTAGAAAATTGTTTGATGGTTTGTGTAAGTAAATCATCAGAAACATATATATCTTCCCTATCTGTGTGGGTGCATCTTGCTTCCTTGTAAGTAAAAAAATTCAACACGTACCGAGTGCCAGCAGGATGCCCAGCACTGGCCTAGAAGCTGAGAATACGGTAGTGACAGCACGTGCTCAATGTACCTTTCTGGAGTTTATAGCCTACTTGGAGGAAACATACTTCAAATAATGAACACAGTAAACAATTCAATGATACAGAACGTTAGGAAGCGATCAGGGCTATGGGAAAACACAGGGCAGAGATTGGGGGTGACAGTGGAGTGAGACTGGGTTGCCATTTTACATAAGGTGGTTGGAGGGACCTTAGTGACAGGCAGCCATTGAAGAATGACTTGGAGAAGGTAAGGGAGTGAGCCGTGCAGATATCTGGGGAAGAGCATTCTGTGCAGAGGGAACCGTCAGTGCAAAGGCCTGAGGTGGAAGTGTGCTGCATATGAGTGAGGACGCTACTAAGGAGCCAGCGTGGCTGTAGTAGGGAGGATGGAGACATGGCATCAGAGAGGATGGCATAGAGCCTCGTAGGCCACAGGAAAGCTCTTGGCTTTGATGCTGATGAATAAATAAGGAAAGGAGACATTTGTTTTAGGATATATTTTGGGGGGATATACTTAACAAACTCTTAGTAGACTATTTGTCTCACAATGTACTTTCGTCTGCTTTGTTTGGATCTGCAAGATCCTGTATTTGAAGGTCAGTCACCTGTCAGTATGGTGTAAGGGGAAGACCCAGCCTGGGTACAGTTCTCAGATTCACACTTAGTGTCCCAGCATCTTTGACTAGGAAGTGAAGGTGTTGAGCTAAATAAGGAAGAGAAATGTTTATTTTTTGTACCGACTCTCGTTCATTGGTAGTGGTTGCTTAAAGTGTCCAGTGGAGGCTGCGTTCAGCTTTGGGCTGAGCAGTGAAACCACTGTGAGTGATTAGTAGTATCCACCTTGGGCACAGACAACAGGTGATGGTGAGTGTGCTATGAGCTAAGAGGATGTGGAAGTTGTCATTCTTCATAGTTGGTTTTCAAGACAAGAACTACAGAGTTTTGCCTATCTGTGTTCATCACAAATGCGTGAAGACTGTGGCTAGAAGGAGGAAAAATTTGTAAGAAATGAACTGGAAAATAGGGGTCTTATATTCCTTACTATGTGTGCTATTTGTTATAGTACAAATCTTCAGTTATAAAATATGAATTTTCCTTGGTAGTCCTTATGATAGGATAAAAATAACATTTTAGGCTCTTCCTCATAAGTCAGTGAGATATATTAGACAAGTATTTTCCCAGTATTATGGGAAATTGAAGCACAAAACCATAACTAAATGCATAATTAACAGGTTAACTATATTTAACTAGTGCTATTAATAAGCACTTCTAGATAACAGGTATCCAGCTGGGCTGTCCCTAGGAAATGGAGATGGGTTGTCCTCCTAGCTTTACTAGAAGGTTGTAAACTTTACAGTTGGTGCTTGAGTTGGGCAGAACTAGAACTCAGATTTATTTTTAATCCTCACCTGAGGACATATTTATTGATTTTAGAGAGAGAAGGAAAAGAGAGAGAGAGAGAAACATTGATTGGTTGCCTCCTGAAATCAAACACACAACCAACCCTTGGTGACACTCCAGCCACTGAGTTACATGGCCAGGGCTAGAACTCAGATGTTTTTATTCAAAGCTATTCCCTTTTACTCAAAATTCAGATACATTAGACACAGTGTAGAACTGTAATAATTGCAGCTACCAGCTTTTCTGTGCTGACCATGTGCTCATTCATGTACGAAACACTTATTGCATATCACCTTAATTTAGTTCTCATAACACTTTAGGGTCAATATTACTTTCTATTTTATAGATAATGAAATGAATGCTGAGAGAGGTGAATTTAATTTCACTGCTGAGGTCATAGAGTTAGTACGGTCTATCTATATTCAAGTCTAGCTCTGTGTAATCCAGAATTCAAGTTCAATTGAAAATTTATTAATGAAAATACTCAATTTTTAAAAGAGGAATTCATCACTAATAGAAACATTTTATATTTAAAATGAGTTTAAAGTAAAACCAAAGGTCCTGAGCTAATACATCACCTCAGTGTTGTGTTCAGATTTAATCACTCCTTGAAGAAGGGAGTTGGGGAAGATACTGGGATTGAGATTAGAGTGAAATTCCATATAAATTATAAGATGATTTCAGAGAGGGAGAGAGAGATAGAAATATCAGTCATGAGAGAGAATTGTTGATCGGCTGCCTCCTGCACGTCCCACACGGGGGATCGAGCCCGAAACCCAGGCATGTGCCCTGACCAGGAATCGAACCGTGACCTCTTGGTTCATAAGTCGAAGCTCAACCTCTGAGCCACGCCAGCCAGGCTTATCAACAACTTTTATTGAATAGATTGTCTTAACTCCATTGTATATTCTTGCCTCCTTTGGTAAAAATTTACTGACCATGAAGGAGTGGGTTTATTTCTGAACTATTTTATTCCATTGATCTTTATGCCTGTTTTTACGCCAGTACCATGCTGTTTTGACTACTATGGCCTCCTTGTAGTATAGTTTGATAACAGAAGACCTTTGTTCTTCTTTCTCAAGATTGCTGAGGCTATTCGGGTCTTTGTAGTAGGCCTTTCTAAGGACAGCAGTCCCAGGCCTGCTGTTAAGCTCTCTTCTGCACAGTCAATTAAGCTGTAATTCTGTCAAAAACTGGCAGGCTGACCCCCATCCATGTTTTAGGGAGTCTTACAAAGGTGGGGGATTCTTATTTTGCATGTCTGCTAAGAACACCTCAAGGTTATTTCTGCATCATGCTTCCTGGTGGTGTGGGTGTGGTGGGCCAGAGCGCATGCCTCCTGGAGCCGTGGGCCATGGTTTTCTGTTTAACGTCGCTGATTATCCTCCAGCAAGACTTTCTGTCACCAACCATGTTCCTGTAGGCTATAGTGTGGCGGCTTCCAGCCTGGTTGGAGTGAGGCCCATTGAATTCCCACATTGCTTCCCTGCTCTTCCCCCTCACCCCCTCCGCCACCTTTGCTTTTAAGTCTTTAAAGGCAGGATCCATATCAGATTCATTCTTGAAACCTCTAGAGCTCGCAAACAGGGTCTTGCACATAGTATGTAGTAGGTGCCTAGTAAATGTTTACTGAGTCACACAAGAGAGGCTGCCACGTACCAACCACAGAGGTCTCACTCAAAGAGACTGGCGGCCTTCAAACCTTGTGCCCAAAGACCCAATCTTCTTGCCAATTTAAGACCACGAAGGAGAGAAAACCCCCAGCTGAGTCTGAAATGAAAACGTAAGCAAGGGGAGCTAAAAATAAACAGCAATGTGGGGCTCCTCAATTCCGACAGGCTGCGACAGCACAAGTGTCAGGAAACTCCATGCGGTGAAGAAGAGGAATAAATTTAGAAGTTTTAATGAGGGGAGATTCTATAACTGCCTGCAAAGCCTAAGTAAAAGAGGGGAATGTAATTTTTCTAGACAGGAGTGTGACATTCCTTCCCTCACCCTTCACATCCCTGGGCGATATGACATCCCTCCTTGCTTCCTAAGCACAGCCAGGTCACCCATCACTGAGAGTGAAGTCCACGTGGGCAGCACAGACCCTGACCCTACACACAGAGTGGCTGTTGGCAATGGAGTTCTGGTTTCAGGGCGCAGAGTCATCAAACTGGAGTATTAACAGTGGAATCAATCTTTGAGTTATTAGTGGTGTTTGAAGCTTCTTAGCTATTGAAACCTCACAAAATTTTGTGCAGAAATGCAAGATACGAGGCAGATGAAGCAGAACTTATGACTGAAGCGGAGGTAGCTGATTTCCCCCTCCTCCACTGGCCCTAAGTTATTTCCAAGGAACCCCTGTGGGTCCTGCAGGGCAGGGCTGTTGTGTGCAGTTGTACAGGTTCTGCAGGTAGACAACCTGCACATTTGTCTCAGAACTCAGTTGGAAAAGATTGGCATATTCTAACCCTCTCATTTATAGATCAGGAAATTGAGATCTGAGGTGAAGTGGCTTGCACAATGTCCAGAGATTAGTCACAGAGGTAAGATTTGAACACAGGAGCAATGATTCCCAATGTATTGCTATTTCAGAGTCTTCCTGGCCTCTAGGGTCTCACTAGCTCACCCATACAAAAGTAGCGTTAGAGCAGGAATCCTGGGTCAGGTGTCATGTGCTTCTGCTTAAGAGAAGAAACGAAAGGGGAGACATCCTTGTGGTCAGAGTGAGCTTTCAGAGGCACCATCTTGGTTGGGCAACCAGCTAATCTTCAGTCCTTTTGTTAAGCATTGATGGTAAAAGAAAAGCTGAAAACTCTCTCATCACTGGAGCATCAGGCTTCCGATAAGGATACTAGTAAGAAAAGACTATGAGTATGACTTTAACTGTAGCTTTGCCTGCAACTACAACCTTTTTTTATGACTACTGGTATGATAACCAGCTGCCAAGTACTATATTAGGTATTATTTTTGGGTTTTCACCGAACTTTAGGCTCTAAGAGGGCAGGATCTTTGCTTTTTCTGCTGTGTGTTGCGTCTCCAGTCTCATATACATAATTGATGCTGAGAAAATATTGGGGATTGCTATGAGCCAAATTGTGCCCCTCCCTCAAGTCCATATTATGAGCTGGATTATACCCCTCCCCCTAATTTCATATGTTGAAGTTCTAAAACCCAGTACCTTAGAATGTGACTGCATTTGGAGTTAGGGCCTTTAAAGGGGTGATTAAGGTCAAATGAGGTCATATGGGTGAGCCCTCATCCAATATGATTGGTGTCCTTATAAGAAGAGGAGACCATGTGAAGACAAAGATGAGAAAATGGCCATCCACAAGCCAAGGAGAGAGAAACCTCCAAAGAAACCAGACTTGCTGATATCTTGGTCTCGGGCTTCTGGTCTCTAGAATGCAAGGAAATACAGTTTCTGTTGTTTAAGCCATCTAGTCTGTGGTATTTTCTTATGGCAGCCGTAGCAAACTAATACAGGATTAAACACAGAATTCATAATTAGGTGGTGTTTCTGGGTTTGTGGCTCTAACTATTGTTTGTAATAACACATGTGATATTCCTATAAAAAGAAAGAAGATGGATAAAGACCTACTCGTTCACATGATCTAGGATGACTACTGATTCAGGGTTACCTTTAACAAGTCATGAGAATGTATTCCGTTTTGAAACACATATTCTAAATTGGCTGTAATCTATAATCTCCTCCTGCCTAGCCCCCGAACGTTTGCTGTTACAGTGTTTGGAAGTTTCTTTATTTCCTTATTTTACTTTTCCTAGAGCCGATGAAGAAGTGAGAAGCACAGGTAACAACATAACTATAAAACCAATTAACACCTCGCATTATAATTAGATGGGGCTGACAGAATGTCTCTTCTAACAAACCCTGTGAATATGAAGGGTTTTGTGCTGTCGCTGTTTTCCTAGAAGAAGCAGGTGTTTCCTTCTGTATCCAGTCTCCCAAAGTAACTTTAACTTGCTCACAACAAATTACACAAAGAAGAGTTATATGGGAGACCATTCTCTTTGCCAGCCACCTTGGGGCAGGGGATTAGAGACATCAGCACTGCTTGTTTCTGGCAGTAATTTGCTGGAACTGCACTAGACAGGAGTGTGCCATTCCCTTCTCTCACCCTTCAAACCCCCCCCGGGGGAGGGAAAGGGAAAAGAAAGGGGAGGGTCTGGGACACAGACGGTGAAAACCTGTCATAAGATATAGACTCAGAGAGCAGCACAACTCCATCTCCCTTTTATATTTAGAGCTTCCCCAAAATGGGCCACGTGGTCAGACATGTGGCTCAGGATTAAAGTGAATCTGACTATATGACCTAGAGTATGTCCCTGTCATTCTGTCTAAGCCTCAATTTCCTCATCTGGCAAATGGGTATAATGATAGTTTCCACCTTGTAGGATTTTTGTGAGAATTACATGAGATCAGTTGAGTACAAGAAGCTAGGAACTCAATAAAAGCCAGCAGGTATGGCTATTAAGTAGACTTCAGACAGTGCTCAAATATTTGCAGGGATGAAGAATTTGCTAGCTTCATCCTTTCTGTGGTTCAGAAAAATACCCAGCAAACTTGGAGAGAGATGACTTTAACTGGAGGCTCAGATATGTTAATTTTAAATGCCAGGGTTGCTGGTGGGCATATCTCACAGGATTGCTGTGAGGATTAAATGAGAGGAGGTATAAGGGACTGTCTTGTAAACGGTAAAGTGCTACAGCAATTTATTTCATGTTTATTGCCCCTGGAACTGTGCGGTACAAAGCCCTGCCATACAATTATTCTCAAGTTTGTCCAGACTTGGACATAGGAACCATCGTATCCTGTAAATGTCCGTAAATCACAGTGTGTATTTCAGGGACATGGTGTCCTGGGAAAAGATGAAAGGTATTCCGGGGGAAGAGATAGGTTTGGCAAACCTAGGAGACCACGGCCCCTGTGGAGATTCTCAAGACCTAGAATACGTTAAAGGTTCTAAGAACTCCTACACTAAGGAAATCTGTGGGGCTTTGTTTTACCCTCAGAACCCTTCTTCAGGGAACACCCCTTCGCCTCTTGTAGGTCACTGTTTTGGAAATGCTGCCAACCTTTGACATACTTGAAGAGGCTTTGAGTGTCCTCAGTCTTTTCCCGTCTAAACATCATTCCTTTAACAGCATTCCATGGTTTTGAGTCTTTTTTTTTTTTTTACCACCATGATAATTTTTTCACGTGTCCCATGCATTTATATTTGCTTTTGTCTGATGTGCGCTTGAGCAAGCAATTCCAGGTGCGGCCTGACAACCAGACTAGACAGGGGTAGACACACTCCAAGATTCTAGACTTTTTGTGGAAAGAGAATGGAAAGGGTGGTATCACATAGGTCATTGTCTCAACGTGCAGGTCTCCCTGAGTCTCAGGCCGTGCTAGCAGGATTCTTGAATCACCCCATCTTTGGACCTGAGAAGCATTGATCTTGGCAGAGGCAAATAGACTATTCTGTCTGGAAAGTAATGGCCCCTAGAGGGCAGTGTGGTCACAGGAAAAGGCTTTGGAAGCCTGGTTTCCTAGGACTTTCTGGGAGCTCAGTGTGCCCAATGCTGCTCCCGGAAGCGCCGTACTCTGTCATTTTATCTTGTTTTTCTTTTTCACTGAATGCCTTAGGAAATAGTCAGAATGTCACCTGGCCCATCAAGGCAAGCACTGAGGAAAGGTGGAGGTCCCGAGGAAAGACTCAGCCACGGCCTTAAAGAGGAAAGTAGTCTATGTATGTCAGCCTCCAGGTGGTGGCTGTGGCTCTTGAATCATCATCGTTCTTGTACCCATGGGTCTTGTTAAGCTTCCGATTTAGGGCTTCAGCGATTAGGAAAGATTCATTCTTTTCTGGAGCTGGAGCAAACTTCCTTAAGAGTGACAAATCAAATACACTCGTGTCCCCGGACTCAGGGTTTTAGAGTTTGATCAACATTTTAACGCAAAGGGAAAGGGGACCTTTAATCTCAATAAGTAATGAATGTTGTATATCACGATATAATCAATATACACAGTCATTCTAGTGGTGAAGAGCAAGGATTTAGCTGAGGCTGAGTCACATCTTGCACCTGCTACTTACTAGTAGGGTAACCTTGGGCAAGTTATTTCAGCTCTGTGAGCCTCAGTGTCACTGACTACACACGGGGAGGAAGCATGAGCTACCTCAAAGGATCATGAGGATTAACATAAGGATACTAGTAAATGTAAGACATCTTGTGTAACAGTGGTTCTCAAAGTGTGGCCCCAGGGCAGTGGCCTCCCATCACCTGGTAACCTGTTAGAAATGCAAATATTCAGGCTTTGTGGAAAGATGCATCAAATCAGAGACTCTGGGGGTGGAGCACAGTGATCTGCTTCTCACAAGCCCTCCAGGCGACCCTGAGGCATGCTAACGTTTGAGAAAATATGTGGAACAGTAACTGGCTTATAAATACTCAAAGTAATAGTATTTTACCATTGAGAGTGGGAACTGTTGCTTGCAGTACCAAATATGGAGTCCCCATTATAAGAGATGGACAGGCTTGTTGAAAGATCAAGGTGCCGAAGAGCCAAATAACCAGCGTGTTACTGACAGTGAGACCAGACATTCTGAGGACAGAGATGTGACGCCTGTCGGCCTGGCATGACCTGGCGAAGCTTTGTGGTGAGGTGGGCTAGAGGATGACAGTTCTGACAAGGCAGATGGACACGAGCAGGGCATTCTGGTTGAGGAAACAGCAACAGTGGTAGCTACGCCTTACGGGGGAGAATAATCAAGAAGTACTGAGATAGCGGCTAAGTTAACATTTATTTAAAATTTCTGACTATCTAGGCCAGACACTAGACTAGCACTGGGGACACAGAGATGACGAAAACCTGGGACAATGAATTCCTAAAGGCACCTTAAAAGTTGTGGAATTGGATCTCCTCCTCCTCTACATCATAAATACGTACCATGTATGGAGGACTTACTATGTATTAGACACTGTTCTGAGTACGTGAATCTGCTCACTTAATTATAATAAGAACCTGATGACACGTGTTTTATGATTATGGTTATTTCCATGTTATACATGAAGAAACTGTGGCCTAGAGCGATGCAATAAACTGTCACAAGTCATGCAAGTCATTAAGTGGAGGAACTGGGAACTGAAGCTAAGGGCCTCTTACCAGTAAGTAAGTGGTCAGTTCTTGAGGGCTGGAGGGTTTGTGTGACAGAGCCGGCAATGCTCATCCAGGACTGCGTTTGCTTCTTTACGTCCCCCTGCACTCCATGCAGGTCGGTGAGGCCACACAACTAATGCGGGCCAAAGAAACGGAGAGAAGGCAGTGCATCACTCTGGACTCAGGCATTGCACAAAACCTAGCACAATTCCCCGGCCTCTCTTCCCCTGCAAGGTGACCTAGATGGAAGACTTGTGTTCTGGATGTACCATTACAAGATCATGGAGCCTTTGTTGGCCTGAGTCTCTGAGCAACTTTGTGGAGCAGTGGCCCCTGTAGATCTCAGATAGATGTGTATAGCTTAAGCAAGAAATACACCTTTGCAATTTAAGAGGCTGTGATTTGCGTTTTTTTATTGCAGCAAAAGCCTAGCCTATGCTGACTAAGTTTATAAAGGAGGCTAAAATTAGATATATAGGATAGAAAAAATCCTGAATTTTGGCCTAAATATTTTCCAATGGAATTTATAGGCAAGTTAATCCATTTTTTGTGTGCAAAAATGGAAACTTTTTTGTCTTTTTTAGGAACTGAGTTAAAGATAGACACAATAATATACGCATAGCATTTTTTTTTAGCTAACCCTGTTTTAAAATTGTTCTTTCCAGTTTGATAACTAAAACAAATCCATCCCAAGATCCTGAAAAATTCAATATTTTGAGGTTAATTCTAAATTTTACTAGCTTCTTCATATATGTAGAATCAGTACACACACACACACACACACACACCCAAACAAACAAACAAAAAACAGAAAAAGAAAAAATATGTTTTGTATGATGGAGTGTCCTAATTTTTAGTCTAGGCAGTTATGATGACCTTAGACATTTTCTCCTGCCTGCCCCCGGGAACATCTTCAGAGTTCAGTTCCACAAGCAGCACTTGGTCTCCAAGTCCACATCCAGCCCTTTCCCCCACCTTTTGCAGATGAGGGGCGACGGCACTGCTCTCTGTTCACCCGGCCACCAGCATGTGGGTGGCATACCTCTTTTAGTTTTCCCCTCCCTAAAGAATAGTCTGGAAGCTCTTTTAGACCTTTTAACTTCTTGGTGTGAGTGTGGAGCTCAGGGGAGTTTGAGAGGATCCCTGAGCTGGCTGAGTGATTCTTTTTTATTTATGTTTAATGTCAAATTATAATAAGAAACTCCAGGGCCTCAAGGGAAATATCTTTGAAGAGAACAAAGATCCACCGAGGTAGATCTTTCAGCCAGGTAAACGTTCAAGAGGCAGTTACCAAGGGCAAGTGAAAGAGAGTGGGAGAAGGAGGTATTACTTAAACATGTATGTGTAGATACAAACATGAATTCATTTATATGAGTATCTATAACCAGGAAAAATCACATTGTAACAATGAGTATGTTTATAAAGAAACTCAATGTGAAATTAGTTGTTTACTTGGTTTTCATGTGGCCAAAGTTCATTGAGGTGTGAAATGCTAAGAGGCAGCTATATTATTAAATAAATATGCTACAGAAGACTCCAAAGATGGGGTAATCTCTTGTTCTGTCTATGTAAATTATTGGTCAAATAGCATTGGAAGGCCTAGGATAGAAGGCGTTTGGACCAGCGTGGCAGAGGGCCAAGAAGGTATGGCATCAGATCTTGGGCTGGGAGACCCTACACATGTCAGTTATCATTATGGGCGTCAGTTCCCATATCTGGGAAATGGAGATTTGACTCTGTATCCAGTGAATATCTAGGTGTCTTGAGTTTTCTAAATGCTGTGGATCTAGTAGGAGAGTAAGATAGTTGTGGTTATGCTCTCATATAAACAAATAAATGAACCAGCTAATTTTTGTTAATTGAGCAGTGCTAAGAAAATAAACCCAACACATTGAAAAGATAGAAAATGAATAACCAAAGGGTAGGGAGGTAATTTAGATTGGATTTGAATGACAAGAAAAGGAAGCTGTGACAAGTTCTGGTGGAAGTGGGGCGGGGCAGAGGGAACCAATGAGTAAAATGAAGTGGGAACAGGAATGTGCAGTGTGACCGAAGCAGAATGGGCCAGGGACAGGCAGAGGTAGGAGATTTGCAGAGAGACCAGCAAGCACAAATGAGGTAGGACTGTGCCCACATGGTGAGCAGCTTGGATTTTTATTCCCAGTGCTGTGGGAAGCCATTAGCAGGCCTACACAGGGGAGTGACACGATCAGATTTGCATTATTTATTTATTTATTTATTTAAAACCATTTTTATTTAAATATATTTTTATTGATTTCAGAGAGGAAGGGAGAGGGAAAGAGAGATAGAAACATCAGTGATGAGAGAGAATCATTGATTGCTGTCCCTGCATGCCGCCTATTGGGGATTGAGCCGGCAACCCAGGCCTGTGCTCTGACAGGGAATCAAACTGTGACCTCCTGATTCCTAGGTCGACGCTCAACCACTGAGTCACACCAGCCAGGCCAGATTTGCATTTTCAAAAGCCTCCTCTGGCTGCTTATTGAAAAGAGATTATAGAGGAGCCAAGAGTAGGAACAGTGAGACAAGTTAGGAGATTCTTGTAGTGTCTCAAGATTACATTTGGATCAGGGGAGGCAAAGGAATTTTAAAATGATGCACACTAGTGTCTGGCTAAAATAAAACACCCTTCTCCCCCTACAACTGAGTGTTCAATATTTGAGATGCATATTCTGTTTATTGAATCAGAGATGAAGTATAAAGTTATGAAAGTTTGATATTAGTAAACTAGAGGCCCAATGCGTGAAATTCGTGCAAGAGTAGGCCTCCTTCCCCTGGCTGCCGGCACCAGATTCTCTCTGACACGCGGGACCTGGGCCTCCCTCTTTGGGGCGATGGCCAGGCCCCCAACCAATCGCATCACACCCGCCGTGGCTGGCCTGGCGCCAGTGGGTGCAGTGGGTGTCATAGCATGGTCCCCGATGGTCGTCTGGATAGTCGTCCGGATGGTCGTTCCACTGTTTGGCCGTTCGGTTGATTTGCATATTATGCTTTTATTAAATAGGATGTCTCATTAATTGTGGTATGAAGATCAATGATTCCCTTTCTTAGATATTGATTTAGCTAGGACACAGGAATCACTAGAATATTTAATACAGAAGGTCTTTCCTGGAGACAGTTGGATACATATATGATAGAAGGACTGAGATGCCAGGCAGGAGACAGTGAGGCAACCAGAGATGAGAGTAGAAGGAGGCCAGCACCACTAGGCTTGAGGGACCGAGGGAGGAGTGGGTGCAGATGGAGTGCAGGGCCTGGGGTCACGTGAGGGCCTGTCTGGAGTGAATTAGAGGCATGCAGGAGATGCAGGCACTGCTGGAGATGCCTAGGAGAAATATCCTCCCTGCTCTCTCTTCTGCTTTTCAGTCTCTTGCCAATGAATCCCACGGGCCAAAGACTCAAGAAGCAAGTGGAGTGGGAGCCTGGAAAACATGCAGCATGGAGCAGGGTGGGGGGAGGAGTTGATCTGGGGCAAACAGGCCCAGGACTGCACCTAGCCCGGCCTTCTGCCTCTGAATTAAAAAGCGGGCAGTGCTGTTTAGAGTTGGGGAAGAATGGACAGTGGAGACAAGCAACCCCCTGCAATTAATTGTCTAAGCCAGCGGTTCTCAACCTGTGGGTCGCGACCCCTTTGGGTGTCGAATGACCCTTTCACAGGGGTCGCCTAAGACCATCGGAAAACACATATATAATTACATATTGTTTTTGTGATTAATCACTATGCTTTAATTATGTTCAATTTGTAACAATGCAATTGGGGGTCACCACAACAGGAGGAACTGTATTAAAGGGTCGCGGCATTAGGAAGGTTGAGAACCACTGGTCTAAGCACAATGCGAGCTTATTTTGCTCTCACATAGCAGTTTGATGCAGGTCCCGGATTGGTGAGTGGCTTTTCTCCGTGGAGGATTCAGGGCCCCACCAAACCTGGGGCTCAGAGTCCTCTTCATCTAGCCAGCAAGCAGGAAAGAAAGTCTGGAGAAGATTAGAGGGGATGTGATCTGCTCTGGAGAGATAATAAACTGAGCAGTAGGATTTCTCTGTAGGGTTCCAGGGGATGGAGCCAGAGATGGGAGCAGAGGGGATGCTAGCCCAATGTGAAGAAGCATTTTGTAACGCAATGGAATGTGTTAAGTGTAAATGACAAGCCACTGGAAACCAAGACTGAATACAGCTCATAAATGGTTAGGCAGATGAAATTCCTTAACCTGGCTCTCCAGAACCCATGTATTGCAATGCTTCTCCTTGTCTCTGCATTCCAGCCCCACAGTCCTTCGTATTCAAACGGATTTGTCCTACCACAGGCCATTTGCATATGATTTCCTTCTGCCTGGCAGGTTTTTACCACTTCTGTTTGATAAGGGCCATCCTGACAGGTGTGAGATGATGTCTCATTGTGGCTTTGGTGTGCCTTTCCCTGATGATTAGTGATTTGATATGAAGTAAAGTAATAATGTAAAGCCCTTTGAACAGAGCCTGGCACGCGGTAGTGAGACTATCCCGCTGTGAGATGGTCTGGCTGCCTGTGCATTTGTTTCTGACAAGTGACACAAAAAGTCATGCTGCTCTGTAGAAATAAACAGTAATTGCACCTCGATTTCTTTAGAAAGAAGGGATTGAGCATCTCTCTCCTGCGGCACCTTTGCACCGAGAGGAAGCCATCGTGGTAACAAGACTATAGCTGTCTGCGAGATTTATTCCACTGAGCTTGGGCTGGGGAGCGCCTCTCACTGCCTTTGAAATGTCTATGAAAGAGAACTAGGGTATCATCTCCTCCTTTTAACTACGGCTACATTTCAGTACCGGCTTGATGTGATAGTACATAAATGGGGACATTTGCATAATGTATTGAATTTCCAGTTAAACTTTAATGATAATTGGTTGAACTGGATTGCCCCATAGGAAATGAAGATAAAATGAATGTTCCTCTTCTTGAGTCTAATGCTATAAAATGTAAAGCAATTTTGGGGAAAAGTTTTTGTCTTTATTTAGTCCCCTCATCTATTCTGCTTTCATAATCTTTCCAATTACCTAACCTGCACCAAGATTTCCCAAGGAATAAGCGCTCACCCATGTGTCTAGAGCCGTAAGGACCAGAGCAGGCCCTAGAAAGAGCTCCTTAGCGTAATCCTGCATTTTCCTGTGTTTGCCTGACTGATGAAGAGTGTAGCAAGCTTCTATTTGAATGTACCACTAGAATAGCAATCTGTGTTTACTAAGATTTTTAAATATCGATTAAGTAACCAGTTATTTTCCAGCAGTATTTAAGACGGTAAAGTAATTTGGACATCTCTTACTGAAGGAGGTCTCTCTCCCCATCTCGCTCTTCTGTGTTGGAACCCTTTAAAGTCTTAAGCCCTGAAAAGATGATGCCTATCTCTACTTTAATTGCTATGTATGTTTCAAAGTAAAAACAACACTAACCTTTAAAATACGTATGAAGAAGTTCAAGAAAGTCTGATTATCCCCCTATGGGAACTCATGTACACAGCCATCTGCCTTCTGGGAGGGCAGTAGTAATACAATTGTTAGCTGTAGTCGCCATGCCATATGTTAGATTCCCAAAACCTATTCATCTTAGAGCTGAAAGTTTGTACCCTTTGACCAACCTCTCCCATTTTCCCTAACCCCCTGGAAACTACCAGTGTATTCTCTGTTTCTGTGAGTTCAACTTTTTAAAATTCCACATATGAGTGGGATGATGCAGTATTTGCCTTCCTGTGTCTGGCTTATTTCACTTAGCACATTGCCCTCAAGTTCACTCACGTTGTCACAAACAGCTGGATTTCCTTCCTTCTTATTGTGGGATAATATTTAATTGTATATATATCACACTTTCTTTATCCATTTACCCATTTACAGACACGTAGGTTGTCTCCATGTCGTGGGTATTGTGAATGCAAGGACCATGGGAGTGCAGACATCTCTTGTATATATCTCCAGAAGTGGGATTGCTGGATCTTATGGTAGTTCTACTTTTAAGTTTTTGAGGAACCTCCATACTGTTTTCTGCAATGGCTGTACCAATCAGTTTACAGTCCCACCAACAGGTACAAGGGATTCTTTTCCCCCACACTCTCACCAACACTTAGGTTTTGTCTTTTTGATGATAGACACCATAACAGGTGTGAGCTGATATTTCATTGTGATTTAGATTTGCATTTTCCTGATGGACGAGTGATACGGAGCACCTTTCCATATACC
>NW_005356003.1:428637-431509 GCF_000412655.1 Myotis brandtii | reverse complement strand
CCCTCCCTCCCTTCCTTCCTTCCTTCCTCACCTAAGGATATTTTTTCTATTGATTTCTAAGGAGAGTGGAAGGGAGAGGGAAAGACAGAGAGAAACATTGATGTGAGAGAAACACATCAAATGGTTGCCTCCTGAACAAGCTCTGACCAGGGCTCGGGCCGGGGAGGAGCCTGCACCCAAGGTACATGCCTTTGATTGGAATCAAACCTGGGACCCTTTGGTCTGCAGGCTGACGCTTTATCCACTGAGCCAAACCGGTGAGGGCTAATTTATTTTTCTGATAGTTCATCATTAGTGTACAGAAATACAATAGATTTTTGTATATTGATTTGTATCCTAAAACTGTACTGCATTTATTAGTTCTAACAGTTTTTTGTGAGGAGTCCATCTCTTCTCCTCATGGCATCGGCTACAGTGGATCTACGGGGGCCGGAGGGTCTAGATGGCTCACTTTTACAGATGGCTTCTCCACAGGGAAGTTTGGACTTCCTCAACGCATGGTGGCTGGGTTCCAAGAGGGAACATCAAAGACAACAGCCGGCAGTTGTGTCGACTTTTAGGGCTTAGCCTTAGGAGTCCTGTGGTGTCACTTCAGCTAGAGTCACAAGCCCCCCCTGATTCAAATGCAGACTCCACTTCTTGACAACAGGAGTGTTAAAGCCACATTGTAAGAAGAGCCTGTGGGATGGGTGATTCTATTGTAGAAATTTCTAAAAAAAGAAAATCTGCACAGTTCTTTACCACTTCAAATCTAATTTTGTAATAAGTAGGGCAATAAATGATAGCAGTTGTTGAGCAGGTGCTTGTCTCACTGTGGGCTCCTTGCGAAGAGGGGCTGTGATTCACCCATTTTTGTATGCCCCGTGCAGAGCACAGAGGTGGATGCTGAGGGGCAGACCCTGTTTCCTGCTTACTTAATAGCCAATAACAACGTCACCTTTGTTCCTTACCAACAAAGCCCTCACTCTGTTTAATGTTTCAAAGTAAAAACAACACTAACCTTTAAAATACGTATGAAGAAGTTCAAGAAAGTCTGATTATCCCCCTATGGGAACTCATGTACACAGCCATCTGCCTTCTGGGAGGGCAGTAGTAATACAATTGTTAGCTGTAGTCGCCATGCCATATGTTAGATTCCCAGAACCTATTCATCTTAGAGCTGAAAGTTTGTACCCTTTGACCAACCTCTCCCATTTTCCCTAACCCCCTAGACCCTGGAAACTACCAGTGTATTCTCTGTTTCTGTGAGTTCAACTTTTTAAAATTCCACATATGAGTGGGATGATGCAGTATTTGCCTTCCTGTGTCTGGCTTATTTCACTTAGCACATTGCCCTCAAGTTCACTCACGTTGTCACAAACAGCTGGATTTCCTTCCTTCTTATTGTGGGATAATATTTAATTGTATATATATCACTTTCTTTATCCATTTACCCATTTACAGACACGTAGGTTGTCTCCATGTCGTGGGCATTGTGAATGCAAGGACCATGGGAGTGCAGACATCTCTTGTATATATCTCCAGAAGTGGGATTGCTGGATCTTATGGTAGTTCTACTTTTAAGTTTTTGAGGAACCTCCATACTGTTTTCTGCAATGGCTGTACCAATCAGTTTACAGTCCCACCAACAGGTACAAGGGATTCTTTTCCCCCACACTCTCACCAACACTTAGGTTTTGTCTTTTTGATGATAGACACCATAACAGGTGTGAGCTGATATTTCATTGTGATTTAGATTTGCATTTTCCTGATGGACGAGTGATACGGAGCACCTTTCCATATACCGTTGGCCATTTGCATGTCTTCTTTGGAAAAAAATGTCCATTTAGGTCATTTACCCATTTTTAAATTGGGTTATTGGTGTTTTTTTTTTATTGAGTTGTATGAATTCCTTATATATTTTTTGATATGAACCCCTTATCAGATATATGATTTACAAATATTTTCTCCCTTCCCATAGGTTGACTTTTCATTTCGTTGATTGTTTCCTTTGCTTACAGAAGCTTTTTAGTTTGTTATAGTCCCACTTGTTCATCTTTGCTTTTGTTGCCTGTGCTCTTGGTGTCATATCCAAAAAACGTCATTGCCAAGACTAATGTCAAGGAGCTCTTTCCCTATGTTTTCTTCTAGGAGTTTTATGGTTTCAGGTCTTACATTTAAGTCTTCAATTCATTTTGAATTATTTTTTATTAATAGCGTAAAATAAAGTTTCAATTTCATGCTTTTGTATATGGATATCCAATTTTCCCCAACACCATTTGGTGAAGAGATTATCCTTTTCCCATTGTGTGTTCTTGGTCACTTGTCGAAGACTTTTTGACCATATATGTGTGAGTTTATTTGGGGGCCCTCTATTCTGTTCCACTGATCTACTGTGTTTGTTTTTATGCCAGTGCCATACTATTTTAAACACTATAGCTTTGTAATATAGTTTAAAATCAGGAAGTGTGATGCCTCCAGTTTTTTTCTTTTGCTCAAGATTGCCTTGGATATTTGGGGTCTTTAATGGTTCCTTGAAAATTTTAGGATTTTTTAAAATTTCTGTGAAAAACGTCATTGGAATTTTGATAGGGATAGCATTGAATCTGTAGTTTGCTTTTGGTCATATAGGCATTTCAACAATATTAATTATTCTAAACCATGAACGTAAAATATTTTTCCATTTATCTGTATCTTTAATTTCATTCATCAATGTCTTACAGTTTTCATTGTATAAATCTTTTACCTTCTTGGTTAAATTTATTCCTAAGTATTTTGTTCTTTTTGAGGCAATTCTAAATATAAATTTTTTCTTAACCTTCCCTCCCTTCCTTCCTTCCTTCCTTCCTTCCTTCCTTCCTTCCTTCCTTCCTTCCTTCCTTCCTTTCTCCCT
>NW_005356003.1:421646-427322 GCF_000412655.1 Myotis brandtii | reverse complement strand
TTTTAAGTCAACTTCGCACTGTACGTGCGCGCCCGCACGTGGTATTTTGTGGAAGAGCCACACTCAAGGGGCCAAAGAGCCGCATGTGGCTCGCGAGCTGCGGTTTGCCGACCACTGGTTTAGGAGGCGAGGTGCTCCAGAAAGGGGGACCCAGACCTAGGAAATGAATCAGGATTGGCCTAAAGCATTTATGGCCCTCATATTACTCTTTCCTGGCTTATTGATTGAGGAATGGCCATGTGATCTGATTCTCCCCAAAGAGATATAAGAGAAAGTCTGCTGAGAAGAATTGTGGAAAAGATTTCCCATTCTAGACAAAGGGAAAGAAAGGGTTGCTCATGGAGAAATCTCTCCTTCCTTCCTACCTTTGGATGTTGTGATGTGTGGATGCTATGTTTGCAACTCTGGTAGTCATCTTGAAGTCATGACCGTATTTCCATGGGAATCTCAAAAAAGCAACTGATATTTCTGGGGCTGTTTAACTTCTAGTTAACCAACTTCTAGACCTGCCTCTCTCCAACTTCTTGTTATGTGAGGTAATTATTTCCTATTATTTAAAGCCAATTTTAATTGGCTCTCTTGGCTGTTATTTGCAGCTGAAAGCACCCTCATTGAAACAGAGCTCAATTAATGTTCATAGAATTGAATTGCAATCCCCTAACTGATTTGCCAATTTACTTTGTAGACTGTGCCATGCTCACGAATAAGTGCAAAGGCTTGTAAAATCTCATTTCTGTGACCACGGCCCCTCTGAGTTTCTTCTGTGAACTCCAGGGACTTCAAAGTTGGATGGCCTGGAAATGCCTCCAAACCAGAGTCCTTTGGCCCATCTAAGTGCCAACTTTCCTGAGGCAATTTCTTTTTTGGCCCAAACATTTAAAACACAAAAGGCCTCTGGGTGAGCTGGCTTCTTGGCATTCCCAAATCTTGCAGCTGAGACATAATGACTAACTACAGGCGATTAGCGTGAAGTTCCTACCGAGGGCTTTGAATAAACGGAGAACGCAGCTGGGTGGAGGCAGGTCTTTCTGGCATCAACCCTGGGAAGCTTTGCCAAAACACCTGTAAACTTTTCTGGGCTGTTCCAGCAAAACCTCCCACTCTCAGGAAACATTTCCCCCATGTTTGGAGCATAATACCTTGGCTGTTGTATTCATTCGACTTGTCAAAGTCCCCACAGGCAGTTATTATTTTTAATAGCACATTTGTTACCCCTTCCCCCTGGGGATTCTAAATAAGGCTCCAGGGCCTTCGCCAGAGTATTTTTTCTGATGGAATAGGATGGTGATGAGGCAAAGTACTATTGGTAGGTTACGTATGGAGTCAGGTGGGTGGGGTTTCACAACTTTCTTGTCAAAGTCCCCACAGGCAGTTATTATTTTTAATAGCACATTTGTTACCCCTTCCCACTGGGGATTCTAAATAAGGCTCCAGGGTCTTCGCCAGAGTATTTTTTTCTGATGGGATAGGATGGTGATGAGGCAAAGTGCTATTGGTAGGTTACGTATGGAGCCAGGTGGGTGGGGTTTCACAACTTTGATTTTTGTCATCTCCACAAGTATTGTCTTAATCTCTAGGGACCCACAATGACTGAAACAGTTCTTGTCCTAGAAGATCTTTACAGTCATGAAGACAAATGTGAATTTCAATCCCTCCTCTGAGCCTTCACAGAGTTTTACTCAAAACATTTGAGTTTGTGACCGATGTGAAATCTTTACCCAGGAATCGGGGTTGTAAGGTTTCCCAGGCATCTAATCACGCTGACACATTACTGTGATTGGATGACTAGAGAAAGGTGAAGTTATTTTGATTAAGGAGTTTAGTTTGGTTACCTGTCTGAAATAGACATTTCAGCACCTTGCCTGGATCCCATTTATCCTGCTGATGCACCACCTATCCCTTAACCTGGTATGAGTGTTGGCTGCTAATGGCTTATCGCTGTGTCTTTCTGTAAAGAATTTACCTTGGTCAATAGGAGCAACCTCAATGGGAAATGACTAGGAGGGTATGGTCCTACAGCCAATGATCTATACTTATAAAAGGGTAATATGCTAATTAGACCGGATATCTTCTGGACGTCCATCTGGACAAAGCCACAGTGGCTGTGAGGGCCGAGGGCTGGCAGCATGGGAGAGGGAGAAAAGCCGCCTGCCCACGGTCCCAGGCACCTGCAGCCGGCCTGGGCAAAGCTGCCTACCCACGGTCCCCTGTGGCTGCGGCTGGCCCGGGTGAAGCCGGCCTCGGTTCCGGGTGCCTGTGGCTGGCCAGCGGGAAGGAATCCCGGGTCCCAGGTGCCTGAGGCCAGCTGGAGGAGGGAATCTTGGGTCCCGGGTGCGGGGCTGAGGCAGAGGCGGTTAGGGGTAATCAAGCCAGTAGAGGAGCAGTTAGGGACAATCAGGCTGGCAGGCAGAAGCAGTTAGGGGCAATCCCGCAGACAGGCAGGTGAGCTGTTACAATCAGGCAGGCAGGCAGAGGTGGTTAGGGGCGATCAGGCAGGCAGACAGGCGAGTGGTTAGGAGCCAACAGTCCCAGATTGTGAGAGGCATGTCCGACTGCCAGTTTAGGCCTGATCCCACAGGGATTGTCGCTCCTCCCTCTTCCTCCAGCCCCGCCCCCTGTGCATGAATTTTGTGTACCGGGCCTCTAGTATGATATAAAAGTCTTGTCCTGCTGCCTTAGGGTAGGACAGCACTGTGATGCCATTCAAACTCCAGAATTTCCTATGGAATCAGACTGGAGCTAGACTGCAGCTGAAACCACATCTTTGTGCTGCCTCTTCTGTGTCCCTTACTTCTTTACCGGCTTTTCCTTAAAAAGTAACCACTTATACAAGAATCCCCATCTCAGCCTCAGCAAAGGAGAAGGACTGGCTTTGTTGCGATACTCACTTCATTGCGGTGGTCTGGAACTGGACCCACAGCACCTCCGATGTATGCCTGTAGTTGGTTTCTAAATTCTCTTCCAAAACCAATCCTTCTAACAAGTCCTGGCTGAATGGAGCTAACGTCCCCTCACTGGACTGTGCATTCCTCAAGGTCTTGGAGCTCAGATGTCTAGTCATCCAACCCAACTGCCTAACAGGACCAGCTACACAATTTCCAGTGAAGGCTCATCAACCCCGGCAGAAACAATGCCGCCTGGTAGGTGTGACACACAGGACCCATTATGAGAGGACACTCTGTAAATCAGTGAGTGAGTCCAGCTTACGTCAGTAAATCCCACGCCTCGCCCACTGGTGTTTGTGTAAGTTTGCTGTAAGATTTCAACCACGTCCGAACAATCTCCTGATGGCTGTGATGAGTCAGGTTCTGATGCATGCAGTCACGACCAGGGCTGGTGGGTGAGTCACATCCTTTGTGAAGGATGCTCTGGGGCAGAGAAATAGGCAGCCCTCCAAGGACACACTGCTGACCAGCATCTCCTCTGTGTGGTCGGTGCCCCAGGTCACAGGAACAGAGGGCCTGGAGGGGAGATCCGAGATCTGAAGGGTATTAAGGGATGCTTGCTCCACGGGGTAGTTCTTACTCTCTTTCTTCTTGGGTAGGAAAGATCAATCGCTCTACATATTCTGGCAGATGGACCTTTTGTCTCCCTCCACTCTCTGAGAAGATTCATTATGATGAGGCTTCTGCCATGGAAATGTCAACATTTGCCTCTAGTTCTTGGTGAAGTTTTGAAAATAAAGTTTTTGTGAGGGATGTGATACCCCCTGATATTCAAAAGGCTGCACCAGCTGACATTATGCATTTCTGGTCAAGAACCAGAGGCTCACAGGACCACGCATCCTAGACCTTTAACAATTTACTCCCTAATTCTTTAGCCCCTTCTTTCCAAGACTCTCAAATGCAGAGTCTCTGCAGAAATTCCAGCAGATTCTCACTCTCCCTTCTACCTGTACTCCTACCTGCCTGCCGCCTCCTTCTCCTCTCTCCTTTCTTTCCTCCTTTACCTGCTGGTACTTGGCCCTGCTGATGCAGTTTAGATACTACCCAGGCCTCCAGGAGCTTATGTTTCCTGCTGTTATCCTGAACTGAAATCCCTTCTCTTCTTTACGTATGTATCCAAAGCCTTTGCCAAGCCCAGCTCAAGGTGGAACCCACCCACAAAGGCAGTCGTTCCAGCCTTTGTTCACTCATTCAAATGGCATTTGCTGAGCTCCTGCTCTGTGCTATGTATTTGCCATCCCACGAGGAAAAAGTGGAGGTTCCTGGTCTCATGGAGCTTACACTGTAGAGGGAGAGAAAAGAACAACGGAAAAGTAGATGAGAAAATATCAGGTCTCAATAGTGGTTCCAGAATCTCTACACAGGTTCATAGGTAGAAATTCAGTTGTGAAATTGTTCAGAATACATTGAAATTTCCTTAAACTAATTTTCCTGGTAAGTTAAAAAAATATATATTTGTTGATTTCAGAGAGGAAGGGAAAGGGAGAGAGAGATAGAAACATCAATGATGAGAGAGAATCATTGATCGGCAGCCTCCTGCACACCCCACACTGAGGATCAAACCCACAACCCAGGCATGTGCCCTGATTGGGAATTGAACTGTGACCTCCTGGTTCATTGGTCGACACTCAACCACTGAGCAACACCAGCCAGGCTTGCCTGGTAAGCTTTAATGTCAAAAATTGATAAGATGTTGGCAGGACCTGGGAGGGGGAGAGAGGAATGGGGAGTTGTTTAATGGGTACAGAGGTTTAGTTTTGCAAGATGAAGAGTTCTGGAAATGGATGGTGGTGATGTGAATGGATGGTGGTGATGTGAATGGATGGTGGTGATGTGAGTGGATGGTGGTGATGTGAATGCAACAATGTGAATATATTTCACCTCAGAGACGTGTATACTAAAAGTGGTTAGGATGATAAATTTTGTTATGTGAATTTTGCCACAATTAATAACAATAATGAAAAACCAAAGAAATAGATAAGAGTTTACTGTACTTTACACATGAGATTGAGAAAATATCAGTGGTCTGTATCCACACCCATGATTGTGGGAACTGAGCTGTTGGTACCACCTGTCAGAGGGTGCTGAGTACCGTGAGAAAATACAGCAGGGGTATATGTGAAACAGTGGCTGACCGATTGGAGGTCAGAAAATCCTCTCTCAGAGCATCATGCTAAGTGAAATAAGCCAGTCAGAGAAAGACAAGCACCATATGATTTCACTCATATGTGGAATCTAATGGACAAAATGAACTAACAAGCAAAATAGAGAGACTCATAGAGAGAAAACTGCCAGCTATGGGAGGGCCTGGGTTGAGGGGAAGGGAGAGCGGGAGGGATTGAACCAAAAAGAAAAAAAGAAAGAAAAAAAGTCATGGACATGGACAACAGTGGTGATTGCCAGGGGGTGAGGGGGTAGATTTGGGAGGTGGAGAAGGGGGATAAATAGTGATGGACAGAGAAAAAAACCCCAACAAAACAAAACTTGACTGATAAAAAAAAGGCAGTATGCTAGAGACAAGGCAAAAACAAACAAACAAAAACCCCCACACAAAACAAAACCACAAAACCCCTCTGAGTTTATGATAATAACCTGAGAGATGGATGGCAAGAGGGAACCAGGCATGTGCTGATGTGGGGAACAGAACTGCCCACAAAAGGAAAGAGCTAAGGGAAAGGCCCCAAGGGAATAAGCTTGGAATGTTTCAGAAATGGACAGAAGGACCTGTACG
>NW_005356003.1:416645-421617 GCF_000412655.1 Myotis brandtii | reverse complement strand
ACGGGGCTGGGGAGCGGAGCAGTCCTACTGGAACACAGCCTTGCCCACGTGTTTCCATATTGTCTGTGGCTATGTTCATGCTACTAGGGCTGAGACGGAGAACATATGGCCAGCAAAATAAAAACATTCACTAGACGGCCCTTTACAGAAAAAGCGTGCTGACCTATGCATTAGAGTTAAAAGAAGGAAATTTAGGAAGGTCACTGTGGCACCATGCCAGGTGGAGTGTTTGTCACTGACCCTCCAGCTGTCTCATAGTCAGTCTGAGTGTTCAGCTAGACTGAGGGCAGCGACACTGTGTTGTTCCCTGTGCCGGGTTGGGCCTGAGAAGGCTGAGGCAAACAGGCTGAGGGACTTAAGGTCCTAGAGCTTTAAGAAGTGGAGCAAAGCTTGGAATCTCCATTCAAGTAACTTCACAGCCCAGCTGCCTTTGATCAGAGAAGCATAAAATGCCTCTGTATTCTGGAACAAAATGAAGTCAGTGAGTCGAATGCTAGTGATATAGAGAAAGTATGCATCAAAGGGAGCTATTTTTAAATTATTGGTTTTGGTAAAAAATGACCAGGTGTAGACTTGACCTCCAAATATCATGACTTCCTTCAGTCCCTGGGAAAGTAGTTATGTACCCCAACAAGATAAATGGTGATGAGTGGGGCTTAACAGATACAGAATTATACTCAGAAATCTTCAATTGCTTTCTTTTTTTCCATTTGCTTCCTTTTTTTCCCATTTGCTTTAAAAAAATATTTTATTGATTTTTTACAGAGACGAAGGGAGAGGGATAGAGAGTTAGAAACATTGATGAGAGAGAAACATCAATCAGCTGCCTCCTGCACACCCCCTACTGGGGATGTGCCTGCAATCAAGGTACATGCCCTTGACCGGAATCGAACTTGGGACCCTTCCGTGCGCAGGCCGATGCTCTATCCACTGAGCCAAACTGGTTAGGACCATTTGCTTTCTTTAAACCAGCAGTAGATTGTGTTGAGTAACTTACATAATCAAAATAACTGTTTTCATATAGCCTCCCTGCCAAGTTTGACACCCCACAATACTTGAACTGTTCCCAGGAAGGAAGCTGAGATTACCAACGTGAAGAAGAAGAAAAAGAGAAGCTGGATATTTGAACCGAGAGGGAGATTTTGCCAGGCCTGAACCAGCAGGTAACATTTAGAATGGGATTTTCCAAAAAGTGAGTTTTGGCCAGCTGCGGCAAAGTCAAGCATCACGAAAAATGACGTTGTGAGCTGTAAACAGTTTTTAATTTATACAGGTAACATTTAAAATGCTAACTAGACCTTAAGATAATTGCTGGAAGTTAGAAAGCCCCTGCTGGGAATTCTTCCGGTTTCTATGGAAATGATTCAAAACATACCCAGATCAGGTAAAGTGTTTCTAACTTTGGTTTGGACTTTGGCCGACTTGGGTTTTGACTTCTGCAGAGCCAAGGAATTGAGTTACTGACGCTTTTGGTCATTGAAATCTAAAGACTCCAGTCTGTAAGCAGAGTGAGAACTCAGCCCAGCAAGGGACGGTTTCAATCCAGCTCTTGTGGCTTGGTCGCTTTCGTTCACTCTGTCACCAGGCCTGATTTTGTGTATTGATCGCAGGTCACTTAAAAAAAAATCACATAGAAATTTCCCCCCTCTATTGATGATATATTCCACAGTTTTTCAGGTACCGTGTTTGTTCAACAACCAACGAAAGTGTGAGGGCCTGCCCTGTGCTGGACACTGCGCTACGCCCCCCAGGACATGGGGATAAATAAGGCTGACAAGGTCCCTGCTCCGTGAGTTTATGGGGGAAGGGATAAACTAGCACACACACCTGATACCTTCTGTTTTGTTTTTTAATATATTTTTATTGATTTCAGAGAGGAAGGGAGAGAGAGATAGAAACATGAATGATGAGAGAGGCCCTAGCCGGTTTGGCTCAGTGGATAGAGTAGGGGCGCGTTCATTTCCGGTCAAGGGCACGTACCGTGGTTGCAGGCTCCTCCCCAGCCTGTGCCCTGGTCGGGGCTTGTGCAGGAGGGAACCAGTCGATGTGTTTCTCTCACATCGATGTTTCTGTCTTTCCCTCTCTCCCCCGCTCTCCCTAAAAATCAATGGAAAAATATTCTCGGGCGAGGATTAACAACAACAAAAAAGATGAGAATTATTGATCAGCTGCCTCCTGCGTGCTCCGTACTGGGGATCAAGCCTGCAGCCTGGGCATATGCCCTTGGCTGGAATTAAACCTGGGACCCTTCAGTCCGCAGGCCGATGCTCTATCCACTGAGCCAAACTGGCTAGGGCCAGTAAGTGCGCCTTCTAAGAGCTGGGAGTAGAGGGATGAATAGGTCTCACAGGTTTCTTAAATTCTTTCTCCAAACCTGTTTCAAAACAGCAATGGTAGTATGTATATACTCTAGTCCCAAATGCTTCTCTGAAAACTTTGGTTGCCTTTTTTTTTTTTTTTGCCAAGGGTGTCACGTTTAGAGCATTTTTCTCGAACTGTGGAGATTAGCCTTGCCACTTAGGTGTCTTCCCTCTCCCAGGTCTTTCTCTTCTGTTTTGTTGTTTTTGTGGACTTTGGAGTCAGAGCTCTAGGTTCAAACCACACCTCTGAGACTTAATATGCGGTGTGACCATTGGCAAGTTACTGAACCTCTCTGAACTTTAGTTTCCTCATCTGTAAAATGGGGACAATAACAGTACCTGCCTCACAGGGTTGGTGTAAGGATTAAACCCTATGATGAATGTAAAGCTCTTAGCCCAAGGGTTGGCATATACCAGGTGTACCTGTTAATGTGGATTTTGTAATCAAAGAAAACACGGTAATTTCAAGAGAAACATCAAAAGTGTTTCATTCAAAGTAATGTCCATCGCTAGCTACACATTTCCTCCTTCTTTCAGGTAATTTGTGGATACCGCCCCAATAGAACTTTTCTTGTTTTGAGGCAAACCATTCAGAGACCCAATTTTCCAATTGACCTGGATGTTCTTTGTCTTTCACATCGAAATCACCACTTTGAAAGTGTTTAAACCAGCGTTTACAAGTATCTTGAGATGGAGCATGTTCACCATAAGCTTCCTGAAGTATACAATAAGTTTTTCTTCAAAATAAAGTAATGAATTAAAACTTCCCGCAAATGCTCTTTTTTTGGCACGAAATTCGACATTTTTAAGCGTAAAAATATCTATGATGTTAACACCTTCAGAAAATTTGACATGAAGTTTTGAAGCTTGTTGTCAATACAACAAAATAGCATACATATCAAATCGCATATACTAGTATATCAACATATGTGTAACTCCATCTAGTGAAAAAAATCCGCATCATTAACCGGTACACCTGGTAATACTTGCTCAATAAATACTAACAGCAGACACATTTACTTAACTCCTTACAGATTTCAAAGTGCTTTCACATTCTTGTAATTCCCATGAAACCCAGTGAGATACACTTGGGTTCAGAGTCAATATCAGAACCAGAGCAGATGAGAGTGAGAGAGGCTGTACTAATAATATTGGGGCCCCAGAGGTCTGGAGGGGCCCTGGAGCCTGACTGTGCTGTGAGTTCTGTGTGCAGATGCTTAGCAGATGTTTAGTTCTTCCCTGGGCTGAACCCAGGAGCTCCCCCACCCATGGAAAAGGTCCTCATTGGATCAGGGAGAGATCTGTGCAGGAGCAGACATTCAAGGGAAACCAACGCTCCTGGTTCGCCTGGGACTGAGGCATTTCCTGGGATGTGGGCCTTTTAGTAATAAAGCTGGGCCAGGACCAATCAAATTGGGACAATCGATCACCCCCGATTTCCCAGGTGGCTACTGGAGAGCTAGAGGGAAAAAAATCTTCAGTGGTGCTTGGCACTTCTCCTCTCTTTGGATGAGGATGCTGCCTTCTAATGCCAGGTTTAGCTTAGGAAGTAGGTGCATGATTGAAAAGAAGCTCATCAGCTGTAGGATAAGGACTTCCAGGTTGAGCCCTAACCGGTTTGGCTCAGTGGATAGAGCGTTGGCCTAAGGACTCAAGGGTCCCAGGTTCGATTGGTTGCAGGCACATACCCAGTAGGGAGTGTGTAGGAGGCAGCTGATCGATGTTTCTCTGACATTGGTGTTTCTAACTCTATATCCCTCCCCCTTCCTCTCTGTAAAAAAAAAAAAAAAATCAATAAAATATATTAAAAATAAAAAAGGACTTCCAGGTTGCGATATAAGCCAGAGTAGAAGAGGGCGGTGGTCATCCAGTAGAGTGGCCCCCAGCCACACGTGGCTATTTGGAATGTGATAGGCCGTTAAAGTCACACTGGATTTCTAAGTCTTAATCCCAGGAAATAAAAAGGATGTAAACAAATCTCATTAATAACTTTTGTATTGATTACATGTCGAAATGATAATATTTTGAATATATTGGGTTAAATAAAATGTTACTAAATTTCCTAAAAAGGCAGTGACCTAGCAAGACTTTCTTTTTCTGTCCCTGCACTCAGAAAGTCACTGGTCACCACATGCACCCTGGGGCATCAAGAGACCAAGGAAGAGGAGCACGTACCGGGCTCAGCCATCGCGAGGCCCTACGTTCTGCGTCGTAGGCCCTGGCTCCTCAGCGTCGGCCTGTGGCCCAGTTGTACCGGCATCACCTGGGAGCCCGTGAGAAATGCAGACTGAGCCCCTGCGGCAGGCCTGCTGAACCAACCTTAGCCGAAAAAGCCCCCCCGGTGAGTCATATGCGCATTAAGTTTGAGACACCCTGGTCCAGGTTCTTTAAGTTTGGCGGGTATCAGATACTCCCGAGGGGCTGGCGAAGACTCAGGCCCTTTCCTGCTTCTCCAGGTAGAGGCCTCTGTGAGCTCCCTGAGGGCTCCAGGTGATTCGGATACACACCGCAGTCCTGAGACCATTGGCTTAAAACAGTGGTTCTCAACCTTGGCTGCACATTAGAATCACCTGGGAATCTTTTTAAAATCCTGATTTCTGGGCCTCATCCTC
>NW_005356003.1:391778-416459 GCF_000412655.1 Myotis brandtii | reverse complement strand
CACACCCCCTACTGGGGATGTGCCCGCAACCAAGGTACATGCCCTTGACCGGAATCGAACCTGGGACCCTTCAGTCCGCAGGCTGACGCTCTATCCACTGAGCAAAACCAGTCAGGGCTAGAAATCAGGATTTTAAAAAGATTCCCAGGTGATTCTAATGTGCAGCTGAGGTTGAGAACCACTGGCTTAAAAGATCAGCTCTTTGCAGCAGGTGAAGGCGGGCTCCCTTCAGCAGCCGGCAACCTCCCTGCGGCGTGGCAGGCGCCGAGGTGGGGCTCAGGCATGCGTGTGTCTGCCGTTGCCCTGACTGCTCAGTCACCAAGGAAGCCTGTCCGACCTGCAGTGGCAAAGGGTCACTGTGCCCTGAGCCAGGCCTGTAAAGCTGCCCCACCTGAAGCGCCAAGTCCGCGAGTCCATCCTTCGGCGAGGTGAGCTTGCACGCTGGGAAGGAGTCATTGGGTGGGGGAGGAGTTTGGAGGGAGAATGGCCTGGATTTGCGGTCCTTCCTGTTCATCCCACTCGGAGTTCTGGTCTGAGGGGCCTGAGGACTGAGTCCAACGTGACTCCTTTACTGGGCAGATGCCTTGGGGGTAGGGCGGGGGGAGGGCACAGCTAACTACAATGTTATATGCAGCATCATGCCAGGGTTTGACACTGGTGGACCCAGGGTGATGGGGAACGTGTAACAGGAGGAGGGAAACAAGGTGTCAAGGTTAAAGTTATTTAATTTGCAGTTTGCCTTTGGAGCTGTAGCAAACGCCCGGCTCTCCTGTGCTTGCACTCCGGGCCCCCCTCTGGTGTTTGCTGCGGCCCGACAGTAGTTCAGGAACCCTCAGACCTGCTTGCCACTGGCAGTCTTTTACCAGCGTTGGCTTTCTGCCCAGGGCTTTCTCCAGCCCAGGAACTTCGGGGAGTAACTCCCCCAGGGACAGCCCTCACCAGTGAGAGGAGGGCCCGTGGGTAGACACTATAGACTCTCGTCTCTCAGGGGCATTTCTGGAAGGTGCTCTACGTTTCTCAGTCGTGGGGGAAAATAGAGCGCCCATGGCCTCCAGCGGCTTCAGTGGTGCACCCTGACATTAGCGTTTCCTTCCTGTCTCCCTCTTCCCACCTCCTCACCAGGTTTTCTTGGGTCATCTTCCCAATAAACTACCTGCCACCAAACCAGAGCTCAGGCTCTGATTCTCGGGGACTGAAATCAAGACAAGAACACGCCCTGGTCCCTTTATCTCTTTCTCCAACCCTCAGTGTAAGTGTCTATACAGTGTCACGGAACCTCCCTACCATTCTGTTGGGAACAAGCACCATGGGTTTCTGTGTGTGCTGACAAGCTTTCCAAGGCCTGTTGTGATATCATCTGTTGCCATTCGTTCATGGTTTGACCTGTGCTGTAAAGACAGGCCGGTGTTCGACCAAGCTGGGGTGAGAAGCTCAGTTACCTGCCATGTTGGTAGAAAATGCTGACTCATGGAAGCAATAACAATGAGAATTATCTCCCTACATCCCTCCTCCCTCCTCCTATTTTTCTTGAATGCTTTTTTTTCTTTACATAATTTTATTCACTTTTTATTCAGTTGTCTTGTTGCTGTTTTCTGTTGCTTCTTTGCTCCTCTATAACCCTCCTGTCAACGTCTCCCACGACTTCTTTGACTAATGGGACTCGCAGCATCTGAGGTCTGGTTTTAGAAACCACGTGGATGGTATGGGAGGCGGAATAGCAGGTGCAGGGTCTATACTGAATGCCCAGCTTTCCAACCTGTGGAGGCTGCCTCTTAAAGGCATTAAGTGCGTGCATTTGTGTGGAAATGCAGCAATGGAATGGGAAGTTCTGGGTCTCTCTATTTTGATTTCCAAACACAGAGACCTAATATTTTTGAAACATCTGGTAAAATCCAGGTACTGCCTTGGGTGAGGCAGTTCACTGACTTGTTTTCATTTGCTCCTCAGTCACCTTGAGAGGTAGGAGCACTCATTCCCATTTTACAGACGAGAAGAACGAGACTTAACCTTAGATGACTTGCGCAGGTTCATGAATCCTCTGACTGTGTTTGAGCTGAGGAGCATACAGTGCTTGATAGGATAGTTCTTGAATGTGTCCCATGACTCCTGAGACCCACGGTGCAAATGTGGAAACTGAGGCAAGGGGCGGCACTGACTCTGACGCATCCAAGATCAGAACTGGCAAGTCGAGCAGGCACATCAGAAAGAACTGGAGTCGGAGCACACATTGCAGGTTTAGCTGCGCTCCTGCCTGGCTTTTGGATCTGAAAGCTCAGAGGTGAGTTGAAAGATGAAGGCTTCATCCAGCTTAAAGAAAAAAAAAAGCCTATGTGTGTGTCTGGCTGATTGCAGCCAATTCTCTGTTCTCTGCACACTGTGGTTTTAAAAAATGCATGATGAACCACGCTTGCCCAGTGCTGATGTTTTATTCGGTTTCATGTGGTGCGTCGGATGCCTGTTCTGTCATCAGAGGCCGCTTCCAAAGGCGCCATGTGAGAAGTGATGTAATACTCAGAAAAAGGGCACTGTGTTGCTTTTTACATCTGCTGTCAGCATCCCCATTTGTTCCGATTTGGTTCCTAATGATCTTGTCCCCTTTGATCGGATCCTGGGTCAGATGTGTAGTCAAGACGAGTTCAGAAGGGAGCTTCTTTAATTGTTTTGGGCTTTATCTCATGGATTGGCCAGGGTCGGCAGGTGGAATCCAGGGCTGGTTCATTCATTCAGGGACCTCCTAGGTCAGGCACTTGGGATTTCTGGTGGAAACCGGTCCAGGACAGAATCAGAGGAGAGGGCTGCCGGTAGGGTGGGCGGGTCCCAGCAGCTGAGCACGCCATGGCCGGCTGCAGTAAAGCATTGTGTCTGGGACTAGTGCTTGATTGAAAAATGGGAACCACTGAATTCCAGTTACTTTGCCTGGGTGACGTGTAGGGATGTGGGTATGAGAGGAAGAGCTCTTCTTTTAATCACCATCCTGTTGTCTGTGTCTATGAGGTGTTTTTTTTTGTTTTTTTTTTTAGATCCCTTTACCTTGTTCACCCAGCCTTCCAACTCCCCTCCCCTCTGACAGCTGTCAGTCTGTTTTCTGTATCTATGAGTCTGTTTCTATTTTGTTTGTTAGTTTATTTTGGTCATTAGATTCTACATATAAGTGAAGACATATGGTATTTATCTTTCTCTGTCTTATTTTACTTAACATAATACTCTCCAGGTCATCAATGCTGTTGCAAAGGTAAGATTGCCTTCTTCTTCTTTTTTTTATATGGCTGTTCCACAGCTTTTTTATCCACTCATCTACGGATGGGCACTTGGGGCTGCTTCCAGGCCTTGGCAGTGTAAATAACACTGCAGTGAATATAGGGGTGCATGTATTCTTTCAAGTCAGTGACATGGAGGACACAGAAGGGAAGGGGGATGGAGAGAGGGAGAGAGAGAGGGAGAGGAGGGGGGTACTGGGTGAGGGTGAAGGACGGGGGGTGCAGGGTAGGGGGAGGGTGAGAGACTGGTGGTGGAGGGAGAGGATGGGAGGGAAAGAGATGCTGGGAATCTGGAACGGAAAGCCACAGTCTCTGCTTTCAAGGTGCTCAGTGTGCAGCAGGGAGAATGACGAGTCACGTGGATCCAGGGCGCCCGGCATGGGCTGGGTGGCGTGGGGAGTCGGGACAGTCTTTGGAAGGAAAGCCGGGTCTTGGGGGGTGAGCAGGAGTTTGTCACATCCTTCTGGTTCTCCAAGTACGGCGCGGGGCATCCCGAGGTGTGAGTTCAGGGCCCTCGTGCGCTCCTGTGACTCCCAGAGTGCGGACCGGCTCTAGCTCAGGGTGTGTGTAGGAGAAGCAGGGAGGCAACTGGAGGGGGTTGGGTGCGAGGGCAGGTTAAGCACTGTATCCCCAGGACATTGGCCAGCGTTGGCTGCTGTATGTGCTGTGCAGACCCCATGCTGTACAGACGGCACGGCCTGAAGGAAGAGCTGTGGAGACCGACTGATCCTCAGCTCATGCTTCCCCCTTCGCCAGTGACAGCCGATGCCACGTTCCCAAAGACCCCTGAGCCACGCCACTGCTCCACACAGTTACCAGAAAACAACACACACGCGCCTCCCCTGCCCTCAAGCCCCACATCTAAGTGTTTGCTGCCATTGTCCGGGCAACGCCACAGTTTTCTAGCTTTTCTTTGACATTTTTTATTTTTTTCAAGTTCAGGGAATGACTTGCAGTTCTTGAGGCATGCAGTCCAGAGTGCATGTCTAATTTATTCAGCGCACCCAGAGACACTTGAGATAATTACAGTGGGAAATTCCATCTTCTGAAAAAACCTCTTTGCTGAGAGGGTTATTTCGCCAGGCTCTCTGTGGGACTCTGCGCCCCGTGGAAATGAAAGAGCCCTTGACGTACCTGCCGGGGCGATTTCCGGGCTCAAAAGCCTGAACTTCATCAGTGTTTCTGGAGATGTGAGACTGATGCTATAGCATGTTTTCCAAAATTCCGTTATAGAAGGTCATAACACATTCAGTTATAGAGGTCATTTCAAACTTAACATTTCTCTGCTACACTGCTGAGTTTCCAGTACCTGAATACCCACGACAATCTTGGCGATGGGTTGCAATTAGAATAATGAATTACTATAAAAATAATTTGTACTTATTTTCCTATCTTTGTAACCTTTATGAAGGTCACATATATACAGGGGAAGGCACAGACCATCCATAATACAGCGCAATGAACTTGTCACTTATTGGTTCACCTGTGTCACCAACCCCCAGGTCAAGAAACAGAACATTGCTGGGAGCACTCCACGAGTGCCCTGGGTCCCCACCACCCCTGTTCCTCCTACAGTGACCCTGTTTTGACTTCTGGTACCACTGATGAGTTTAGCCTCACTCAGAAATATGCTCGTAAGACTCGTCCACGTTGAGTGTAGTTGTAGTTCATTTATTTTCTTCACCGTACAATATGTCAATGACTATACTGGTACTATAATTTATTTAATACAAACCACTGTGAATGGCCGTTCGAGTTATTTCTGCCTATTGTGAAGAGTGATGCTGTGAGCATTCTTGTTCACAGTAGATGTGATTTTTGTAAATTTAAAATTTCACCATCACTGTATTAGCATTTTCCAGCGAAACAATAAACAGGTGTGTGTGTGTGTGTGTGTGTGTGTTGTGTGTGTGTGTGTTTATTTATTTTGAAGTGGCTCACCTGATTTGGAGGCTGCAAGTCCACCATCGGTAGGGTGGCAAGAAGTCCTGGGTAGAGTTGCAGTTTGGTCTTCTGGCAGAATTTCTTCTTCCTCTGGGCAGGTCAGTCTTGTTCCGTTCACCTAAGGCAGTGGTCGGCAAACTGCGGCCCCTTCAGTGTAGCTCTTCCGCAAAATACCACGTGCGGGCACGCACGTACAGTGCGATTGAAACTTCAAAGGTGCCAAAGAGCCGCATGTGGCTCTCGAGCCGCAGTTTGCCAACCACTGACCTAACGCCTTCAACTGATTGGATGAGGCCCACCGACATTATGGAGGGCAATCTGCTTTCACTCAGAGTTCACTGATTTACATGTCAATCTCGCCCTAAAACACTTTTACAAACACATCCAGAATAACATTTGACTAAATACCTGGGCACTGTGGTCCAGCCAAGTTGACACATAAGATCAAGTGACTATCACTTATTGAACATCTGTTATGGGATCTCTCCTGTGCTGGTGCTGGGGTGGACAAAGGATGGTGAGGGGGCCCTAGAATATAGTGTATTATTAGCAAATTTGAGGTATAGTGAGGCCAACAGACCAAGAGATGATTGCCATTGAAAAAAGGGTGTTACAGTTCCCAGGAGGAGGCGGTATGTCATGCCCCAGGGTAGAGAGGGGCACAGGAGGAAGCAACAGAGCCCATCAGGGGCGGAGGAAAAGGAAGGAACTGTGGTGAGAGCCTTTATTGTGGTTTCTGAGATGCAGGGTGAGCAGCGTTAGGGTTGGCTAGTTGGAATAATTTCAGTGAGCTCTGGGGCAGAGGAGCTGTCCCTAGTTTTCTGGTTCCTCGCCCTGGGCTGATTAGGACAGGAGGCTGGTGGTCTGGAGTGTGAGAGTCCTATGAAGGAGGTGGTTGGGGGAATGGGCTCTGGGTTGGATGGTTTGTACACCCTTTAATGAGTTGTTTATTATCTCTAGGAATTGGCTAGCCTTGGGAGGGGCAGCTCTCCAGGGTCAGATGTCAAAGCATCAGAATTCAGAACATAAAAGCCGTGGTGAATACGGGGAGGGGGAGCGGGCAGGTGGAGGAAGACAATGTAGTGGTAGGGTCGGGGATAGAAAGCACGCTGGAATAGGACGCAGGGAACCTAGAGTGCTTCATTAACGAAGGATTCTGGTCACCTCTGGCTATAGCGATGCACACTTTACCGAAGAACCCGAGGCTCAGGGAATTTAATCAGGTCACTGGCAGTGAGGAGCAGAGGTGAGGCGGGGGTCCAGGTCTCTCTGACTTGTCATTCTTAACCTTTGTGCTTTTCTCCCTCCCGGATTGTTCAAATAATATTATTCTTGCCTTTCTAACCTCAAAGGGTTATCAGAAGATAATGACTTTATAAGTGAACCCACTTTGTAACCAGTGAAGAGCTAGACAGATAGAAGGTAAAATTTTTATAAGGTTATAGTGCAGGAATGCTACCAGGATTCAACCTTGAAATATATAAATTCAATTTATACAACCTTAGAACCGGGAGAGACGTCTGCAGATCATTCGGGCCCTGTCTCTGTTCTCAAACGGGTGAAATTCAAAATGACTTCTCTTTCCCTGGAGGACGGCCAGACTCTCCCTGGGAGCCTGGTGTGTTATCACTGTGATGAGAAAAAGATCAATGGATGTTTATTTCCCAGTGACTTTGCTTAGTAAGTTACTTATTCATTATGCACAATGGTGCCTGGTGATCTGATATTACGAACACAGCTTCCCGAGGTACCTAAGTTACCCAAAAGATGTGGCTTGAGATCTGGCTCAATATAAGTTACAGGTTACCCCGTCTGGCGTGCTTGGTCTCACGAAATTCAGAGTTCTGTGCCATGGGAAGTGGAGGCAAGAGCCCCGCGATAAAGGCAGGGCCCCCCCGAGCTCTAGGACTGCTCTGCTGCAAACTAGCTGGGTGATCTTGGATGGCGACTTGATCATGTTGAGCTTCACTTTCCCACTTCTAAACCCAAAGCATTGGGCTAGGTCAGTGGTTGGCAAACTACGGCTCGGCAAACCGCGGCTCACGAGCTGCATGCGGCTCTTTGGCCCCTTGAGTGTGGCTCTTCCACAAAATACCACGTGCGGGCGCGCACGTACAGTGCGATTGAAACTCCGTGGCCCATGCACAGAAGTCGGTATTTTGTGGAAGACGAGCCGCGGTTTGCCGACCACGGGGCTAGGTGACGTCTCAGATCCCCCTTTCAGCAAGGACAGGCGGCATTCCGTCACAGGATTTGGATGGTTAATGTCATTTTGATAGAGGGGCAAAGTACTAATAAGTAGCTGGGAAGCTGGTTGTCTTTGCGATGCCCAGAAATGCATAAAATGGAGAAAGATTTATTTACCTGAACAGGCGAGTCCATCTTCTACTCTGATGCTTGCTATTGCTGACTCCACTTCCTCGGTTAGCCCCGGCTTACTATAAATTAAGCTTAACTGCTTCTGCCTGGGAGTGAAGCTCCGTAAATCAGCGCTGGGGGACAGAGGCTCTGTCGGGGGAGCTCTTCATGGCTGCTCTAACCATTGGAGAGACAACATATTACCTGGCAACAGCTTCTGGATATTAGTTTATGTCTTGGCAATTGTTTTCTTAATAATCCAAAGCTGTCACGGAAGCGTAGCCCACGTGGCCTGGACTCTTGCCTGCCTTCTCTGCCTGGTAAGGGCTGATTCATCATGTCTTCCTCGTTCCCCACGGAATCTTCCCTTTCTGTATGCGACACAGTGAAACGAACTGACCCATTTCCAGATAATTAGATCATTTAACGATATCCCCTCATGTTTTTTAAAAAATGAGATTGTTTTATCCAGAATTAAACTGTATATTAGTGCCTGTACGGTAATGTCATCCATATGGCTCTCCAATATGGGCTGGCCCAGCTTCGAGAATGGATGGTAATTCTCAGCACTGGTGCTTAATCAGACATGCCTGCCCCTACACTTGCAAGTACTCAAATTTTTGTTGTAATTATCTAGCGAAAAATACACAAGCCATTTCAATGTCACCTTGAATATCCACATTGTAAAAAACAAAACAAAACCAAAACCAAAAAATGATACTTCTGTGCCATCCATGGCTGGTTTGCTGAGCTTGAGGAGTTACTGGAGTTCAAAGATTGGTCTCATAAAAACTAAAGTAGGTGCTGATATTTCTATATAACCGGCACCCCCTCTGTCTCCCAATCCTGCATATCATTGCTAAGCTGAAAAGAGACCTATGACTCAACTCCCATATGTCTCCAGAACCTTCCTAAATTTACTCAGAAGCAGGAAAGACAGGTAAAGCTATCTCCACTTGGCCTTTTCAGCCCACAAAGACTCAGCAAGTAATCGCAGTGGCCTGTGGGTGCACAGCAGCAATTAGGTCATTTTAATGGGAAGGAGTCGCCCCCACAATAATAATAAGGGTGACAGACTTAATCACGTCTCCCTGGGGAAAATGTCCCGGATTCAGCAGTTCATTATGGAAATGGAGGCTTGTTGTTCAAAACAAAACGGAGCGCTGTTAATTATGCACACGCTGCTCCCAAGGCCTGGCGCCTCCTCAGGGTGCCTCAGCTCTGCTGAAGGCCACATTATGCCAAGAAATCTGGACTCCCAGGATTAGTTCTGAGGCATTTCATGAATAGCCAGGACACTGGGGTTTTCAACCTACCACGCATGCTGCTGGCTGAGAAGTGAGGTGGGCAGTACTAAATGGATGTGTATATGCCAGATGGGGATTTATTACCTTTCCAGCTACTTTCTGTATTTGTGATATGGAATTCAAGTTGTTGAGATCGTTTTAAAGAGAGGGATGCAATACATCCTGCCTGAAAAAGAACCACCACTGGTGAAGGAGACTTTATGAAGTTGTTGGCACAGGTTTGAGTTTGGCAGTGGCATAAATTGGATAGAGAGGGTGCTGCTGACATGGTCTATGCCTCACACATATACTCTTGGCACTAACTTATACACAGAATACTGGTGACTACCCATGCACACCTGTGGTTCTCTGCCTGAGGGGTTTTGTTGTTGTTGAATGTCTTTTCTCTCCTCTCTCTCTCTCTCTCTCTCTCTCTCTCTCTCTCTCTCTCTCTCTCTCTCGTGTTTGTGAAGCTGGAAGAGCTGGAACAATGGCTTGGAGGCAGTTAATGGCAGATGAAGAGTTGGTGAGTAAGTGCTCCAGCTCCCCTGCATCTTGGTTGGGATTAGTCTGAGGCTTGCTCTCTCCCATCTCTCAGAGCTCGTCAGTGAACTTGACCTCCAGCTGCCTACAGCAGTAACTTGCTCCAGAATGCACCTTTAATTGACTTCCTTCCTATCCCCATCACATTTCTCCACTCCATTGTCATTGTTTCCCAAATGAATGAATTCATTTGTATCCCTGCCTCGGGCCTGCTTCTGGGGAAACTCAACCTAATTTAAGGGGTGAACTTCTCTCTAAGTAAGACAAGGCACTTGTTACTGGGACATAAAGTGACTCTTTCCACTCACCACACTAATATCTCAGAGGACAATTACTCAACATGACACAGCATATTCCAGTTTGCCTCAAGGTAATAATTGAGGTCAGAGAGATTCTCTAATTCTTGGTAGAGTGGAAAGTGAAGTGATAATGGATTTAGTCAGGCTAATGCTAGGTTATGCTGCAATAACAAGTTAACCAAATCACAGTTTAAGGCTAATTAGGTGGAACTCCTTGGTAACTTTCTTATAAAAGTAACTCTAGAATTTGGTCTGTTTTTGTATGGGGAGGCTGAGCCAACTGGCAGTGCTAGGAAAGGAAGGGAATGTAGTGTTCTGAGCAAGAGGTGAGATCTGAGGAGCAGGTTGGGATAAGCAAGCCCTGGGAGAAGCATAATCTAGGCCCAGTGCAGGTGGCAAAACCACCTACAGACAAGATCTGTGTTAAACATATGAGCCAAAAGTAAAAAGTCCTTAAATTACTTACCAAAATAAATGCTTACTTTGACTTCTAAATGTCAGACATTCACTCTCTTAGTTTGCTCCAACTCAGTAACTATTATGATAGTCCTGATAGGCCCCAACTCAGTAACTATTATGATAGTCTAGATAGGCCAACTAATGCATCTGGTTAGTCAAATAATTGGTATCCGGACCACTGCAGAAAAGGTCAAACCAGTCTTTTGTCAATTTGTATCTTGTAGTTGGAAAAGACAAATGATGGTGAGCTTGTATTTTTTGAAATTGGTAAGTTTGGTGATGTGTAGGCCTGAGTAAGTTTGGTGGTGTGTAGGCCAATTAAAACCTACAGCTCTGAGTTAAATAGGGCAGATTTTTATAGGATTATTGATCCTGGAGTCTTTAATCAAGGAACACAGGGATAAAAAGAATGTGAAATATAGTTTGAAGGATACAGCCAGAGGAAATTTATGAACTGTTGGTTTTTCAAATTGTTAAACTCTTCCTTGATGAGTGATGTATTAACATAATAAATGTTTTTTTGATTTTAGAGGGGAAAGGAGAGGGATAAAGAGATAGAAACATCCATGAGAAAGAAACATCTATCAGCTGCCTCCTGCACACCTCCTACTGGGGATCAAGCCTGTAATCTGGGCATGTGCCCTGGCTGGGAATTGAACCAGTGACCTTTTGGTTCATGGATTGACGCTCAACTACTGAGTCACACCGGCTGGGCTTAACATAGGGTTTTGAGTAAGAAAACCGGGGGTCATATGTCAGTCATGTCACTCAGAACAGTTTTCTAACTTCTCCACTTCAGTTTCCTCCTGTCTAAAGTTGGGATGGCAATAGTACCTGGGTCTGAGACTTGATGTAAGGATTAAATGGCTTAACAGAACGAAGCACTTGGCATGGTATGCAACATATGGCAAGTGTGTAATAATGTTAGCTATTGTTGCTCATGTCCTGATGTGTAAAGTAGGGTTTCAGTTATTTATTATTTCAACTAATATTTATAGACCATGCACTGCTTGGGTCTGTGCTTGATGGTGGAAATAAAATTGTGAATAAGAACAAAGCCCAATTCTTATCCTGAGAGAGCTCAAAGTCTGGTCAATGACATAGACCAGAGGTTTGCAAACATTTTCTTAAGGGCTAGATGGTATATATTTTAGGCTTTGTGGGCCATAGGGTATCTGTCGCATCCATTCAACTTTGCCGTCATAGCAGGAAAGTAGCCTTAGACGGTACGTAAATGAATTGACATGGATATGTTGCAGTAAAACTTTATTTATACAAACAGGTAGAGGGACAGATTTGTCCTGTGGGTCATAGTTTGCTGACCACTGAGATAGTAATATACAGGCATTAACAGCTGGTATTTGTTGAGTGCTTACCATGTATTTGTTCATTTATTTAACAACTCTTTTACAGCAGTTGCTATGAGCCAGACAATGACCAAGTCACTTTACATACTTTAACTCATTTAGTTATCATGATAACTCCATTTACAAGATGGAGTTGGCATTTGTATAATTCCCATTTTACAGAGGAGAAAGCTGAATTATCAGGAGGTTAAATAAGATATAGGGTTGAGAGTTGAACCTAAACAATCTAGTGCCGGGGTCTGGGCTTGTAACCATTATACCACAAGGCTTCCCTCTCAGAAACACTTCACTACGAACTCTAATAAGTGCATGAAGGGGTTAAAAATAATGTCTGCTTTCCCCACCACTTTGAGGTGAGGAGTTTGGTCTTGTTTCTGAACTGCAGGGTACAAGTGGGGTTGACTTGTCTATAGGTCTTGGAAATGAGACATGAGCCAGCTCTCTAAGGCCACCCTATAAATGTCTCCCTTTAAATGCCTTTGAACTTGAGAAGAAAAACATTAACACCTGTCCTCACGGCACTTCATTTATAGAAAGACCCCAGGAGATGGCTGTTAGTGTCATTTCCATGGAGCAGATGAGGGACCAGAAGCTCAGGAAGGTGGGGGCAGCGTGCTGTAAGATCACAGCTGGAAATGGTGACCGCAGGATTGGAACCTGGATTCTCTAGTTCTGAGGCCTGCATTCTGGCCCCAAGCACCAGGAATATTGTCCTGTATGTGCACATATTGTCCCAGATCCTGCTCTTGCTTTCATCTGCTGGTCAGGGTGGAGGGAAAGTGAGAAGAACTGGTTAAACTGAGCATAGCTACATCAGGAAATGGTATTCATCTTATTCAGACACTGTCTATGGCAGTGGTTCTCAACCTTCTGGCCCTTTAAATACAGTTCCTCATGTTGTGGTGACATCCAACCATAAAATTATTTTCGTTGCTACTTCATAACTGTAATGTTGCTACTGTTGTGAATCATAATGTAAATATCTGATATGCAGGATGGTCCTAGGCGACCCCTGTGAAAGGGTCGTTCGACTGCCAAAGGGGTCGCGACCCACAGGTTGAGAACCGCTGGTCTATGGCATACAAAGGATTTAACAAACAGTGTGCCCATCCTGATAATTAAAGCTCCTGAAAAATAACGACTTGGCCCAGAGGTATCATTACCTGAAACACAAGCTTAGTGTCTCTTTCAAAACAGTGATAATTTTTATGTCCTGCCATAAATGATCACTTAAGCAGCTTGGCATGAAAATAGGGCACAGTGGCCCCTGTGCTTGTGGGGTTTGTGCTAGAAAGCTGAACTTGATCTTGAAGCGAAATGCCCATCTGTACTGAAAACTTCCATGAACTCTCCACATTTTAATAAACAACGGATGCAAAAAGCTTGTATTGAAGGGAGGGGGAGGGAGCATAGGAGGTTTCTATGCTGGGTGGAAAAAGGGCAGATGGGTATGAGATGGCTTTGGAAACCATCTGGGAAGCTCTTGTGGGTTGAATTGTGCCCCTCCCTCCACCTGAAAGGTGGAATGTTGAAGTGGTATGTTGAAGTCCTAACTCATGATACCTGTGTGAGAGATCTTATTTAGAAATAGGCTCTCTACAGATGTAATTCAGATGCAAGTTATGAAAAGGTCATATTGGAGTAAGGTGGGCCCTTAACCAGTCTCACTGGTGTCCTCATATGAAAAGGAGGGGGGAGGAGAGAGAGAGAGAGAGAGAGAGAGAGAGAGAGAGAAAGAGAGAAAGAGAAAGGAAGAAAGTCATGTGCAGGTGACAGAGGCAGACATTAAAGTGATACAAGCCAAGGAAAGCCAAGGGATTGATGACCACCACAAGAAGTGGGAAGAGGTAAGAATAGATTCTCCTTTACAGGTCTTGAAGATGGTATGTTTCTCAAAATTTATCCATTTCTTCTATATTATCTAATTTATTGCCATATAATTACTCATGGTGTGCTTTCATAATTCTTTGTATTTCTGTGTTGGTTGTAATCGCTTTTCTTTCACTTATGATTTTATTTATTTGGGCTGTCCCTTTTTTTTAAAAAGATGAGTCTTGCTAGAGTTTTGTTGATTTTATTTATCCTTTCAAAGACCCAGCTTTAGTTTCATTGATCTTTTCTGCTTTTTATTTTTGTCCATATTGCATTTCTTTCTGTGCTGATATTATGTCCTTCCTTCTACTTTGGGTTTTGCTTGTTTTTCTTTTTGTAGTTTTTTTTTTTTTTTTTTTTTTTTAGATTTTTAAGTTAGATTGTTTATTTGGTATTTTTTCTGCTTCTTGAGGCAGGCCTATTTAGCTATGATATTTCCTCTTAGAATTATTTTTCCTGCATCCCATAAATTTTATAAAGTTGTATTTTCATTTTTATTTGTATCAAGGTAGTTTAAGATTTTTTCTTTGATCCATTGGCTGTTCAGTAGCATGTTTAATCTCCACATATCTGTGTTTTCTTTTTATAAATTGATTTCTAGTTTCATGCTATTGTGGTCAGAAAAATCATATTCTAGATATGATTTCAGTCTTCTTGAATTTATTGAGACTTGTTTTGTGGTCTAATATGTGGTACATCCTGGAAAATGTCCCATGTGCACTTGAGAAAAATGTGTAATCTGTAGTTCTGGGATGAAAAGTTCTATGAATGTCTGTTAAATCAATCTGGTCTAATGTGGCATTTAAGGTGCTTATTTTCTGATTGATATTTTGTCTGGATGAGGGAAATGGGTTAAAGTCCTTAGCTATTATTTATTACTGTTAATTTCTGTCTTTTTTTCCCCATCAATATTTGCTTTATATACTTGGGCACTCCTATGTTGGATGTGTAGATATTTACAATTGTTATATGGTCTTCTTGGATTTATACCTTTATTATTATGTAATATCTTTGTCTCTTTTTATTTTCTTTGTTTTCCAATATATTTTTTTCTGATATGAGTATTGCTACTCCAGCTTTCCTTTCATTTTTATTTGCATGGAATATCCTTTTCCATCCCTTTCACTTTCAGTCAGTGTGTGTCTTTCAATCTAAAGTGAGTTTCTTATAGGCATCATGTTGATGATCTTTTTTAAAAAAAATTAGCCATTCTGCCACTCCATGAATTTTGATTGAAGCATTTAACCTATTTACAATTAAAGTAATTATTGATAGATATGTACTCACTGTTTTTGGTATTCTGTTTTTTTTTCTTGATCTCTTTCCTTTTGATTTGTTGGTGGGTTTTTTTGTTTGTTTTTTGTGTGTATTTTGTTTGGGTTCCTTTTTCTTTTTCTTTTTCTTTTTATTTTTTGTAGGTTTTTGGTTTATGGTTATCATGAGGTTTATACAGAGTGTCCAAAAAAATATACATACTTTAAGAGCTGATAGCTCAATTTTAAAAATGAAATGTATTTTAATAAACACTGCCTTTATAATTATTCAGTGTGTGTGCATACATTTTTTGAACACCCTATATATATATATATCCTCCTATATTTATAGCAGTTATTTTAAGCTGATAGGTGTTTAAGTTCAAATTCTGAAAGTACTGAGCTTTTACCTTTAACATTTACTTTAGTGTTTCTTGTAAAGCTGGTTCAGTGGTGGTGAACTCCTTTTGTTTTTATTTGTCTGAGAAGCAGTTTCTTCAGTTCTTAATGATAACCTTGCTGGGTTAGTATTCTAGATTGTAGGTTTCTTTCTTTTATCATTTTAAATGTTTCCTGCCACTCCAGTATGGCCTGTAGGGTTGCTGATGAGAAATCAGCTGATAAATCTATGGGTTTCCCCTATATATAACTTATTTCCCTCTTGCTGCCTTCAAGATTGTCCATTCCTCCTTAACTTTTGCTATTTATAATTACACTTGAGGTCTCTCAGCCTGGCCTGTGCCCTGTCCTAATCCAGGACCTGCTTGAGGAATGTCAGAGAGTCGATTTCAGCCCGATCCCCACAGGCCAGGCCAAGGGACCTCACTGGTGCACGAATCGGGCACCGGGCCTCTAGTATGCATATAAGATCTTCGGTTAATCTCTTTTTGCCCTCCCTCCTATCCCCTTTCCTCTAAGATTTATCAGTCTTTCCCATGTTTCCATGCCTGTGCGTTGAGCATCTGCCCCCTGGTGGTCAGTGTGCATCATAGCTACCAGTCGAATGGTCATTTAGGCTTTTATATATATAGATTATGTCTTTGTGTGGGCCTCTTTGGGTTCATCTTGTTTGGAACTTCCTTTTCTTCTTGGATTTGGATGTCTATTTTCTTCCCCAGATTAGGAAAGTTTTCAGCCATTATTGCTTCAAATATACTTTCTGCCCATTTTCCTCTCTCTTCTTCTTCTGGAATCTCTACAATGAGAATTAGAGCACTGGTTGTTGTCCCAGAGGTCCCATATGATATCCTAATTTTTTTTTTAATATATTTTATTGATTTTTTTACAGAGAGGAAGGGAGAGAGATAGAGAGTTAGAAACATCGATGAGAGAGAAACATCGATCAGCTGACTCCTGCACATCTCCTACTGGGGATGTGCCCGCAACCCAGGTACATGCCCTTGACCGGAATCGAACCTGGGACCCTTCATTCCGCAGGCTGACGCTCTATCCACTGAGCCAAACCGGTTTCGGCATAATTTTTAAAAATTCTTTTTAAATTTTGCTCTTCTGCTTAGGTCATTTCCACTATTCTGTCTTCCAGGTTGTTAATCCATTCTTCTTTTTTAACAAATCTGATGTTGATTCCTTCTGACGTAGTCTTCATTTCAGTTATTGTAGACTTTATCTCAGATTGCTTCTTTATTATATTTCCTAACTCTTTTGGAAGTGTTCCCTGGGTTTCTCTATTCTGTTGTCAAGTTTGTTGAGCATCCATATGACTGTTTCTTTGAATTTTTTTATCAGGAAAATTACTTATCTCTGTTTCATTAGAGTTTTCCTCCATTTTTCTTATTCCTTAATTTGGGGCATATTTTTCTATTTCCCCATTTTGTTGGACTTTTCTCTGTGTGTTCCTGTAAATTAGATGATGTATCTATCTTCCCCAATCTTGAAAAAGTGTTCTTGGGTAAAAATGACCTCTGTGTAGACTGTATACTAGTGGTTTTGTCAGGTTCATTGGAGTGAGGGTGGGCATGTACAGTGCCCAGGGTGTGACCTGTACAGAAGGAGCTGGTTCGGTCAGGGCTTCCCTGTCCTGTGGGGCCAGGTGGGGCAGCCCTGTAGGCTTGTTCTACAGAGCTCTGTTGATTCTACTCTTGACTCCAGTACAACAGCTTGGTATGTGTTTGTGGCTCACTCTGTGGTTTTCATTGTCTGTTGCTGGTCTAGGCAGGGAGTCCTGTGAAGACACATGCCACAGCATCACCCTTTCCTCTCCTTCCTACTCCCTGCAGGGCTTCCCACTATGTGCATGGCTTGTCCTATTATTTGATTGACTGCTGGGAAAGCCTGGTCTGAGCCAGACTATTGCATGGGTGCAATCACTGTGGCACTCTGATTCCCTTTCACTTCAGGTGGGACTGCCCAGCATGCATGCTGTGGCTCTCTAGTGGTTTTGCTTTTCCTCCAGCAAGGCAGCCTAGTGGGTGTATGCAGCTGTGGCCTGGTATGGGTGAGCCTAAGCACCCTGTTGGGTCTGCTGGATCTAGCTCTTGTTGGGGGAACCCTGTGTACACCTCCTATAGCACCCTCTTGTTCCTACTGGAGCTAGCTCCAGGGCACATGACTGGGGACACACTATTGCACCTTGCAGATTGGCAAGAACACTGGGCTAGAGCTCCTGCTCATGCTGTCCAAGTGTAGGGGGAATGTAAATGATGGCATTCACCAGCTCCTTTGATTCTGATGGGTTCCCTCATCTTCTCATGCGGTCTCTCACTTCTTTGTTGTGTAGAAGCTATTCAGTTGTCTGGTTATCTCTCAGGAGAAATTGTTCTAACTATAGGTGTGCATTCAGTGTGTTCATGGGAGGAAATGAGCTCTGCATTCTCTTAAGCTGCCATCTTGGACTTGCTTTCTACACTTTCATATTGCATCCCACCCCTCACCCCTCAGCCCTGGCTATTACTAATATTTTCCCCATCCCTATGATTTTGTCATTTTGAGAATGTTATATAAATGGAGCCATACTGTGTGTAACTTCTTGAGATTGGCTTTTTTTTCCCCACTCAGTATCATGAAAAATATTTTTGAACTCTCCTGTATGCTGGGTGCCATGCCAGAAACTGGGTACAAGGAAGTCAAACCCTTCACTACTCAGTTTGCTGGTTTGCTTGATTACTGGTGGGAAAATGTTCCCAAATTGAAAAAGAAGAGACCATTTTCCTGGTGTCAAACTGCCTCCTTTCACATTGGCTTATGTTTTCAATCCATTTTATTCCTCAAGCCAAACATCCTCAATATTGTTATTAAGTAGTCTATGGAGAGGCTATGTGACGGAAAAAAATCTGCGGTGGCAATATTTTAATTTGAATAGCTCTACAAACACCAAATTACCCTTTATTGCAATGGTAGCCCGGGAGCCTTAATTGAGACTTTCTGAAGGTTGGCTACTTTTGTGTTTTCCACCTACACCCATCATAGCTGTGTGTTTTGGTGCATTTATGTACAAAAGTTAATTCCCTGTGACTTGATCTACTGCAGGAAAGTGGGGAAAAAAAGGAATAAGTTGGTATGTTATCTGTTTGAAATGTACTGAGAGAACTTTTCAGTTTATGAAAGTACAAGGCAGAGCATGGACCAGCTGCTTATTTTGCAGAAAGATTATGACCCTGATAAATTGGTCCCTAGCCGCCTCATTGTTACCAAAAAGCTTTGTGTCCTGAACAAGTCAACAACTCCTTTGGACCTCTTCTGTGAAAAGAGGGCTTTGGACTATTTAAACTGCAAGGTCTTTTATAGATGGGAAAAATAATTCTGTTTTTGTGTTTTGTGATCCTGGTTTATATAATTATCACATCTCAGAACGCCAAAACTAGGGCTACTTTATAAAAACCATTGGAGGCCCTTATTGTCCCATTCATTACCCAGTTCCCAAATCTACCTGCATCACTACCCACTTACATTGTCTTAGTCTTACTGTGCTGCCCCCCTCCCCCTTTCTTTGTGTGTTAATCCTCACCTGAGGATATTTTTTCCATTGGTTTTTAGGGAGAGTGTAAAAGAGAGGGGAAGACAGAGAAACATCGATGTGAGAGAAACACATCGATTGGTTGCCTCCTGCACAAGCCTGGACTAGGGCCCAGGCTGGGGAGGAGCCTGCAACCCAGATATGTGCCTTTGACCAGAATCGAACCCGGAGCCCTTTGGTCCACCGGCGGATGCTCTGTCCACTGAGCCAAACCAGCGAGGGCCTGTGCTCCCCTTGAATGAGTGTCCTCACTGCTATCAAAGGCCCAACTCTCTCTGAATGCTTTAGGGGCTTTAAAGTCTTTGTTCTAGCACTTCTCTCTCCTGCATCATTTTCTCTCTTTTCCTGGCTTGTTGACTGCAACATATGAACGAGTTCTCGCTCATTTTAAAAAAGAAACAGCCCTCCTGTGATGTCATGTCTTCCCCCAGCTGCCACCTATTCCTCTTCCTCCCCTAACTGCAAACATTTTGGGAATCATCCACACTTGCTGTTTCCTGTTCCTTACCTGCCATTCCCCCTCCAACCACTTCCAACTGGGCCGCCGTGTTCAACAAGCCAATGAGACACGTGGCAAAAGGGCCATGTGACCCTTTTCTGCCTTCCTCTTGGCGACTTCTCAGCGTCTTTGATCTCCCTCCTTCCTGAACCATTCCTATCTGGGCTCTGCTGTGCCACATTCTTAGGGCCATTCCTCCTTTTTCTCCTTTGCTGGCTCTCCCTCCTCAGGGTTTGATCCTGAGCCCTTTTTACATCTCTCTCTACACACAGTCTCTAGAGGTTCTCATCTAGTCCTCTGGCTTTAGAAACGAATTCTGATGAGTCACATGTGCATATTATGACCCAGTCCTTTCTCTTAGCTCTACATTTTTGTATGTAATAGTCTACCTGGCATCTCTACTTTCGTATTTCATAGACATCTCAAACTTACATGTGCAAAACAAAGTTCTAACTTTTTCCTTTCCTAATCTTCACAGTGTCTTCCCTACCTAGTTTCTCAAACCATAATGCTAGGTTCTAGGCCCAGATTGAATTCTCCCCTTTATCTCATTTACCACATGAAATCCAAATCATTCGGGTTTAATCTCCTGAATGCATTGAAAGTTTTTCCATTTCACCATCTCCACCCTTGTATCTCTAGCCAGTGTCAACACCATATCTCATCTGGCTATTGGAACACATCCTAACTGATCTCTTTGACTTTCGCCTACACTTCATTGTCTACATTCATTTTCATGCATCACCCTGTGATAATCTTTTTTTTTTTTTTTTTACTTACTGTACTTGTTTATTAATGGTGTTTCCCCCACCATTTCCCCTGAGGTCACAGGCTTTTTCTTACTTGTTTATCACTCTCTTATTTTTAGAACAGAGAGTAGAACATTTTTGAATAAAATAAATGAATAAATGAAGCTAAAGGAAGTCTTTTTTTCCATCTTTATTGATATAGTTGACATGTAACATTGTGTCAGTTTAAGGCGTACAATGTGTTGACTTGATATGTTTATATATTACAACTGTATCATGTCACATAATTACCATTTCTTTTTTTGTGTGTGTGGGGAGAACACTTAAAATCTACTCTTTTAGCAGTTTTCAAGTATATAATGCAGTATTATTAACTATAATCACCATGCTGTATATTAGATCCCCAGAACTTATCCGTCTTATAACTGAAGTTTGTATTCTTTTACCAATATCTCCCCATTTCCCTCTCCTCCTAGCCCCTGGTAACCATCACTCTCCTCTGTTTTTATGAGTTTGGCTTTTTCAGATTCTACAGAGAATTTGTCTTTCTCTGTTTGACTTATTTTACTTAGCATAATGCCCTTAAGTTCCTACCATATTGTTGCACATGGCAGGATTTTGAAAGGAAGTAATTTTAGGCATGAAAAGAACAGCACCGCTGTTAATAGCTGCTAACACTGAAGTCATGCTTACTCTGGAGCAGCAGCGCCAGTGTTTCGGCCAGGGACTGAGGCGTGGCAATGGTCAATGACGTTCTAAAGGACCTGCAGCCAGAAGGAGACAATTCGGTCTCCATGCTAGTTTGGGCATATCGTGCTCTTTTCATTATCACTCCTGAGCAAAAAAAAAAGCATGGTGTATGGTGATAGCTCTGGGTTTACACCCCAGTTCTGCCTCATAACTACTGTGGGTGCTTTGACGAATCACTGCATTAAGCCTCAGTTGCTCAGCTATAAAAAGGGGACAGTAGCGGCTACTCACCAGGGGTTAAAGAGGGTCTACTGAGATAACGTAGCACCTCATGTTAAAGGCGTGGACATGTTAACAAAGCACCTGGCACAGCCCCTGGCATGCTGCACTTACACTTATGAATATCTCTGGACTTTGGCTTCTGTCTGAGTTGAATGCAAATGCTTTGATCTAAGTGTCCCCTCGAAATTCATGTTGAAACTTAACTCCATGGTGATAGTGTTTGGAGGTGGGGCCTTTGGGAAGTGATTAGGTCATGAGGGTGGAGCCCTCATGAATGGGATCAATGCCCTTACAAAAGAGACCCCAGAGCCCTGGCTGGCTTGCTCAGTGGTTAGAGTGTCGGTGGGAGGACTGAAGGGTCTCAGGTTCCATTTCCCGTCAAGGGCACATACCTCAGTTGCAGGCTCCATCCCGGCCCCGGTTGGGCATGTGTGGGAGGCAACCAATTGATGTCTCTTTCTCACATTGATATTTCTCTTTCTCTCTCTCCCCCACTCCCTCGCCCCTGCTCCTCTCCTTGCTCTTTCTAAACACACACACACACACACACACACACACACACACACACACGACCCCAGAGAGGTCTCTGGTCCCTCCCGCTATGGGAGGACAGCATGAGGTCATCTATGAACTTGGAAGAGGGTCCTCCTCAGACAGAGAACCGGACCGTGCTGGCACCGTGATCTCGGATGTCCAGACTCCAGAACTGAGAAATCAAGTTCTGTTGTTTATAAGCCACCCAGTCTCTGGCATTTTGTTACAGCAGCCTAAAGGGGCGAAGGAGCTAAGGATCACATCTTCTCTGAATAGGAGATTCACTGAAAATACATAGCAGGTCCCAGTGGCTACTTTCTCCCTTCCAGGACCTTCTGTAGGCCTCTCCTCCAGGAACCTAGTTCCCATGCATGTGCTCTGCCCGGAGGTTCCATACCCAGCTCTGCTTCTTGCAGTTCTCTTTTCCAGTTAGCTTTCTCATGGCTCCTCAGGCTGGCTGTTCTACTAGAAAGTAGTCTGATAAATTAATTCCATCTGGGCCAAAATGACGGCTAGTGTTTAAAAGTGCTACCGCAGTGGCATTTTCATAGAGGTCTGGTGGAGAGGCAAGGTTTGAAAGTAGAGGGTCGTTTTGCACTTGGTGAAAATCCCAGCCCAGTGGCAGGTTGGGGTGGGGATATTTTGGGGCCAAGGGGCCTTCCTAGAGCCTGCGAATCATCCAACAGGTTGTTGCTGTCTCAGCTCTGGCATAGGACAGGCCCTGCATGCTCACAAAGGGCACCTGGGAGGTAATTTGCTGGTGATGAGGATGCTCCCATTGAACAGTGGGAAGATCATCCGTGTGCACATCTGTTCTTCATTTGGTCCAGGGGACTTGAAGATGGGGAGGTCTGCCCCAATCTCAGGTAAAGGACTGATGCAGCTGTTCACCAGAAACCAGCCAACCCTGAACGCTCAGTTATCCAGCACTTGACTGTGGGCTGCTTTCTCCAGCCAGAGGAGAAGCCCAGGAAAAGCTATCAATTTCTAGTCAAGGTCTGTTGGAAACAGACTTAAAAAGAAACAGCCAGCTTATATGTTAAGGTCATGCCTGGTTCACCCTAGGATTGTTGTTGATGTTGCTCTTTGACAGACATATGTGTGCATCCTATATAATAAAAGCATAATATGCAAATTGACTGAAAGGTGGAAAGACAGATCAGTGGGGGGACTGAGGAGCAGGCGGTGCCAGGCCAGCCAAGGTGTGTGTCAGCTAGCAGAGGGAGGGGACAGTGATTGGGGGATGGCAGCAACCAGCAGCAGTAGAGGGGCTATTGGGGGGAGTAGGGCCAGCCGTCCATCCCCTGATCAACCCACCTAGTCACCTCCCACAGAGAGAGGCCAGACTGCCCAAGGGGAGCGGGCCTAAGCCATCAGTCGGACATCCCCTGAGGGATCCCGGGCTGTGAGAGGGTGCAGGCCAGGCTGAGGGACTCCCCCAACCCCTGAATGCACAAATTTTTGTGCACTCGGGCCTCTTGTGTGTGTGTGTGTGTGTGTGTGTGTGTGTGTGTATATATATATATAACTTTTAATGTTGGAATCATTTGACTTACAGAAAAATTGCTATGATACTACAGAGTTCCTGTACAACCTTCATGGAGATTCCCCTGATGTTATACTCTAGACTTTTGGAGCCATACTTTTTGCCCCAGGGAGGAAAATTGTTTATTTATCCAGTATGAACCTACTATGCTCCAGGTACTGTACCAGGCACTAGGGATAGAACAACGAAGAAGACAGACCTGGCCCTGACTTCAGGGTTCTTCTGGTCTAGCTTAGTGGTTTTTAAAGTGTTTTCCCATCAACATCATATGAGAACTTGTTAGAAATGCAGATTCTCAGGCCCGATGCCATACTAGGAGCAGCAGCTCTAGGGGAGGGGCCAGCAATCTGTATTTTAAGAGGCCTTCCCAGAGGTTCTGATTGCCTTGCCAAGTTGGAGAACCCCTGTCTAGTGGGGAAGAACTAATACTAGATGAATAATTTCAAATATGTGCCGATTTCACCATGGGAGGCAGGGAGTTGAGGACGCTTGCCTTGTTGAGAGTGTCGGAAAAGCCTGGCTGAGGAAGGGGTGTGTGAACTGCCTTCTGCAGGATGAGGAGGAATGAGCCAGCTGGCGTGGTGGCAATGTGTTCTAGGCCGAGGCGCTGTCTGGAACCAGGGTGAGAGAGGCCGGGCATATTCAGCCTGGACTCTCAGCCACTGTACTATTGTGAGTCGGAAAGAGTAGTCTTGGGTCCAAATCCAGCTTAATTAGAAAATCTAACTAGCTCTCTGCATTTCCTCAACATTAAAAAAAATCAAATCGATGTTGCATGTAGAGGATTCTCTGATCAAGGCAGAGCTTTGCCACCAGGGATGAGAAACCCATTGTGGAGCTGACTCTACTTGCAGTAGCTCTGATAGTCTGCTGTGCCCACTCGACTTTGCTGACTTCAAATCCTTACCTACAAAATGAGAGGCTTGCACTGGCTCCTTCCAGCCATTTCCCTTTTGATTTCATGATCTGCAATTAGCTATAAATGTCATTGTACTGCTATTTACTTTAAAAAGTACATTTATATTCATTTCCTTCAGTAGCTAATTCTACACATTGCCTATGGTGACTTTAAGAGAGCTTTCTTATTCTTCCCTCTGAAATTGCTGCTGTAAGTTAATCCCACAAGAATATATTACTTGCTCTAATGATCTGGTAATTATTAAGTAATGAAATGGCCAACTGTAAGCATATTATTAAGAGCATTTTCTGTATGGAACATTTTTGTCATGCAATTAGCAGTGTTACTTATATTTTAGTAATGCATAAGAGGTTACATGCTGAGGAGCATGAAAATAGAGCAATATCCTTCCATCCTCTGCTGAAATAAGTCTTAAACCCACATGTGAAAAAAGCCCTCGGAGCCTAATTCCGTGGGCTGGAGCTGAAAGCCACGCTCTGTCTTTGAGTTCACGGTGTGCCCTGCTGTCATGGATCAGAACTCGTCCTTCGAGGAGAGTTGAGGATGTTGGTGCAAAGCTGGATTAGGCAGCTACATTTCTAGACTACCAGTACATTTCTGGCCATCCCGATGTACCTTGTCCCTCTCCATCCTCCACTGGGGAAAAGTTGCCTCATGAGAGTACTAATTCTGATGGGCAGAAAGATTTACTCACCGAGTCAGGCATACCATAGTCCTTAATAAGAATGAATTACATTTAAAAAAATTCTTTTAAAAATTATTTTTAAGTAACAAAATAAATTGATGGACAGAGTGGATCCAGAGACATGGAAGTATGGAACAGAGTGCGGAATCTCAGAGGGAAGGTAGGG
>NW_005356003.1:387123-391752 GCF_000412655.1 Myotis brandtii | reverse complement strand
GTGAGAGGTAATAAACCAAAGAACCTTGTATGCATATATGCATAATCCATAGGTACAGACAATAGGGTGCTGAAGGCCTGGGCGTAGGGTGGGGGGGAGACAGGGGTGGGCTGGAAGGGGTAAATGGGAGGGAAAAAGGGGACATATGTAATACTTTCAACAAAAAATTATAAATTAAAAAATAAATAATTTAATTAGAGAGAGAGAGAGAGAGAGAGAGAGAGAAGGAAACACTGATCTGTTGTTCCACTTATGCATTCATTGGTTGATTCTTGAATGTGCCCCGACAGGGGATTAAACCTGCAACTTGGCACATTGGGATGACACTCTAATCAACTGAGCTACTGGGTGGTCAGGGCAAGAATGAATTATGTTTTAACCAAACTGTAGTCAGACCACTTTTGCTGCATATGTAGCTGTTTCATGAATGTCAGACTGTGCCATATGCATTACGTCATGCACCTGTATCATGGAGAACTTTGTGCTAAATGTGGTCTCAGATTAAAAAAAAATGTTTTAATTGATTTTTTTTAGAAAAAGAGAAAGGAGGAGAAGAGAGATATAGAAATATCAATGAGAGAGATACATCAATCAGTTGCCTCCTGCATGCCCCCACTCCAGCCCCCCTGGGGTATGTGCCCTGACTGGGAATAGAACCAGTGACCTCTTGGCTCATAGGTTGATGCTCAACCACTGAGCCAAACCAGCCGGGCTGGTCTCAGGTTTTTAACCTTTGAGTTTGGTAGCCTGAAACTGGCACTTACCTTCTTTTAATCTGGCATGTCTCAGAAATGACTCGCATGGCAAATGGTAAGCCATCACGCAGTCTTCCTACCTGGAAACAGTCACCTTCTTCCCAGGTTCAGTTACCCTTGATCTGCACTGATGACTGTCTGATGTGCTTTCCTTTCTATCTACACATATTACCACTTCCCATTCTCAACTGTAAGCCCCTGGAGGACAGGATCCTTCTCTGACTCCTCTTGGCAGAATGCTATCAGCCAGCACTGGAGGTGCTGACTCTGGGTCAGGCCGTTGGCATTTCACTTGTTCTTCCCCATGCCTCTCTGGGTAGGATTCCACAATGTGCCCAGCAGTACAACGGGGCCCTCCCTGTCCATGAGGTGTTTTTTGTTTTGTTTTGTTAATCCTTACCCAAGGATATTTTTCCATTGATTTTTAGGGAGAGCGGAAGAGAGAGGGAAAGACAGAGAGAAGCATTGATGTGAGAGAAACACATTGATTGGCTGTCTCCTGCATGAGCCCTGACCAGGGCCAGGGCAGGGAAGGAGCTTGCAACCAAGGCACGTGCCCTTGACAGGAATTGAACCTGGGACCCTTTGGTCTGCAGGCCGACGTTCTATCCACTGAGCCAAATTGGCTAGGGTCCATGAGGTGTTTTTAGTTCTATTTTATGAATGAGAGAATAGGTTCAGAGAGTTCTAATAATTGATTTAGGGACACTGTACGAGTTAGTGCTGGAACCAGCATTCAAACCTATTTCTGTCCAACTCAAGAGTCTGTGCTCTGAGTAGTTACATCGTCTCTCTTGGACCTCTAACATCATATAAACTAGTAAATACTTGTAGAATGCATGGGTGATTCTCCATCTAATTTGTATGACAGGCTGATGTACTTTGCGAAAGATAAAATTGCTTGAGGGTACTAAGGGGTGTACCATTGATTTTTAGGGAGAGCGGAAGAGAGAGGGAAAAACAGAGAGAATCGCTGATATCAGAGAAACACATAGATTGGCTGTCTCCTGCATGAGCCCCGGCCAGGGCCGGGGCAGGGAAGGAACTTGCAACCAAGGTACATGCCCTTGACAGGAATTGAACCTGGGACCCTTTGGTCTGCAGGCTGACATTCTATCCACTGAGCCAAATTGGCTAGGGCCCATGAGGTGTTTTTAGTTCTAGTTTATGAATGAGAAAACAGGTTCAGAGAGTTCTAATAATTGATTTAGGGACACTGAACTAGTTAGTGCTGGAACCAGCATTCAAACCTATTTCTGTGCAACTCAAGAGTCTGTGCTCTGAGTAGTTACATTGTCTCTCTTGGACCTCTAACATCACATAAACTAGTAAATACTTGTAGAATGCATGGGTGATTCTCCATCTAGTTTGTATGACAGGCTGATGTACTTTGGGAAAGATAAAATTGCTTGAGGGTACCAAGTGGTGTATTCCGGGGAAGAACGTAGATAGTAAGAGCGTCTATGAGACATGCTTTCGATGTAAAGGAAATACATGACAGTTACCTGAGTAAACCAAAGAAACTAGTGTATTGCTTGTTATTCCTGTCACAGTCAACCATCTCTGGCAGGAACAATACTGTTCTTGAACTTGTTTTTTTTCCTGTGTTGCATGGTTGATCACATCATTACTTCAAATCTAATGTAATCAGACATCTTACTTGTTGTCTGATTCTGATGCAACTACTTGTTTGCCCAAGGCAGTCTTCATAAGTTCAAGTTTTCAGTGCTGGGGAGTAAAATTGCTAAGAGGGGAGACCTGGAGGACTGTGGCCATCCCATTCTATTCCAAAGTGATACTTGAGATCCCTAAATTTGCTAAATTAGGAGCAGACTGTATTTGTTTACTGTTTAATTTGGCATTCCTTGCTATGCCATTCCATTTCACTCTTTCCATGCTATTCCATTTTATTCTGCAAACATATCTGGAGTATGGCAATGGACTGAATATTTATGCCTCCTTTAAATTCATATGTTGAAATCCTTATCTCCAATGTGGTGGTTTTAGGAGGTAAGGCCCTTGGGAGGTAATTAGGAGGCCTTTGGAGCCCTCATAAATGGATGAACGCACTTATAAGAGAGACTCCAGAGAACTCCATTGCCCCTTCAGCCATGTGAAGACCCAGTGAGATGGCTCTCACCAGACACTGAACCTTATGGTGCCTTGATCTGGGTCTGTGCACCCTCCAGCACTGTGAGAAATAAATTTCTGTCGTTTATAAGCCACCCAGTCTATAGCATTCTGCTATAGCAGCCTCCATGGACTGCCCTAAGACAATGCTAGGTATTGACGATGCATGGGGATCAGGTTAGAGATGTCCTCTGCCTCACCTAACCTGGTGTCCAGTGGGGAGATAGACAGGGAAACAGTGCGAATGGGTAAACCCAGGAAAGGGTACTGCAAGGGGCCCAGGTTGCTGTGGGGATGGGGTTTGACACACATTTCAAAGGAGGTACCTGGAGGGAGCTACTGCTTAGTTGTTTCCTGAGAGAGGAAAAAGAAACAGCCAGGCAAAGGGCATTTAGGCACCCAGGAGGAGTAAGCAAGTTAAAGACAGGCCCAAATTCTTAATTTTTCTGCTTATTTTTTGTCTCTTTGCAGAAGACTCAGCTTGCTTATGGCTTGAGATCCCTAAATTTGCTAAATTAGGAGCAGGCTGTATTTGTTTAATGTTAAATTTGTGTTTCTCCTCATGTAACTGGGCAACAAAGAATGGCTTGTTATTAAGGGATGGGTGATGTTCAGAGAGCTCAGGGTGTGGGAGGCTTACCAGAAGATATCAAGTATTATTTCATATATCAGTTCAAATAGCTTCCTCTCCCAAAGCTGTCAGAAGTGGGTGTGGCAGATAATCAAGACTTCTTTAAAAAGGCAGGGTTATGGTTCTTATTAAGGTGCAATGACTTGTCCAGAAGTATTATTCCTACTTAGGATGGAATTTAGATTGTTGTTAAAGATTGAACTGTCCCAGTATTATTCCTACTTAGGATGGAATTTAGATTGTTGTTGTTAAAGATTGAACTGTCCCGACCCACATAATTTGATGTTTAATATTCATGTTCAGTTTCGATGACTTTAGTTCAAACAGTAGTGATAACTTTGGTGTTGATGGATGTTAGTTCTAGAACAGAAAAAACACAGTTGATTTTCTGAGCCCTTTGAGTCTCTAATATTTTGGAACATCACACTCAGAAATTAGTTAGTGAAGCATGGCTCTTGAGACACCTTTAACAAATGAACTGATTTTAAAGTGCTAAGGAGAATAAAAGACTTCTTAAAGTTTTCTCCCTCCTTTTAAACATATAAAATACTCCATGTATTTGGTAAAAGACTCAGGTTAAATGAGCAGCAGTCAACTCTGAAGGATAAAAGAGGTGGTACCTTTAATATAACTATCCACTTGACAAGCCTGAAAGGCAAATAATTCTATGATTAAAGATTTTGGCAATTCAGATTGTTACTGATGTTTTATGAATGAAAACGGATGTATAATTTTAATTAAGATAAAAGCAGCTCACCCCTTCGATTCAACAAAAAATGATATTTGGACGATTTTGCCTTTAAATCAATTTTATTAAAGTTGTGGCTCTCACTTGGTCAGTTGGAATTGATCAGACATAGCTTTTTCTGTAGTATAATCTTTCAACTTTAGTTTTTGGATTTATTACCAACTAGAGGCCCAGTGCACGAAAATTCGTGCACTGGGGTGGGGGTGGGGGTCCCTCAGCTCGGCCAGCAGTCCGGGAGCCCTCAGGGGATGTCCTATTGGCAGCTTAGGCCCAACCAGGCCAATCAGGGGAAGGTGCCACCCCCAAAACTCCCCTGCTGCTGCCACTGCCAGCCACCGAGGCTGCAGGCGCTTGGCCCTCACTTC
>NW_005356003.1:386642-387102 GCF_000412655.1 Myotis brandtii | reverse complement strand
CCCACCGACCCACTGGTGGGTGGGGGGCGATCTGGGGCCAGGCTGGCTGGGGGAGGGGCTGTGGGAGGTTGAGGCACAGCAGGTCGCACACCTTCTAGCTTCTGTGGAGATGTGACGCCAGGCCCAGGCCCGTGCCACTGCCTCTGTGGCTGCCTCTGTGGAAGGGGCAGCACTGGGACCGGACTGCACAGCCACCTCTCCTGCTGCCTCTGCAGAAGGGGCTGCGATGCTGGACCGGCCTATGCCGCGGCCTCTCCCGTGCCGCCGGCCCTTGGCCCTTGGAGCTGCTGTGGCTTTGTCCTGAAGGATGTCTGGAAGACGTCTGGTCTATCCGGTCTAATTAGCATATTACCCTTTTATTAGTATAGATTGTTGATATTCTCTAACAGTGCCTAATTTATAAACTAAACTTTATCATCGGTATCCTATATAATAAAGACTAATATGCAAATTGTCCCCA
>NW_005356003.1:368331-385237 GCF_000412655.1 Myotis brandtii | reverse complement strand
GGCCGCCATCTTGGCTGACAGTTAATTTGCATAAGGATATGCTGATTAGCCAATGGGAAGGGTAGCGGTTGTATGCTAATTACCATGTTTCTCTTTTATTAGTGTAGATACGCCCCACTGGCTAGGATTATGACCAATTTTCCTCCAGTAAATGAAACCCCCTCCTATGCAGCCCTGCTGAACTGTCTCTCATTAGAAAGCAGAACAGACCCAGGTCAACATATGGGGACAAGTTTGTCTTGACTGGTCTGCTGTCCTCTTTGATCCACCTCCTCCATTCCAGGGCTCTCACTCTCCTCCCTGAATTAATGTGCTTGTTCTTTTTGTCCTAGTTCCTTTTGTCAGGAAGCATTTGGAATATTTATTCACATTAAACTATCAGTGGCTTAGAGTTATTTTCCCCAGTGAATAAATTTATATTTTAAAAGAGGATCTAGCAAGATGACACAGCTTAGTCCAAAAGAATTGACCCCAAATGGTAGAATATTAGGTGTTAAAATGGGGAGGATATTGGTATTTGTGTGTTGGAAGCTTTGCGTACCCATTCTGTGACTATTAGTAGGTGGTCCAAGGCCATAAATAACGCCAATCCTGTTGGTAAGAAAAAAATACTATGAATTTCAAGGAAATTGTTAAATATGAGCTACCCCAGGTTGAAGCTATGCGTAAATGAACAAATAATTCTTGAAATTCTTCTATATTCCACAATATTTCTGCTTAACTTAACTTGTGGTGACTACATTTTTAAAGCCATAAGTCAGGATATATGTTTAAAAATAAATTTCAGATTTGTGTACATTTATATAAAGTCTTTCAAGGGTATTAAACTTAAATCACTTTTATGTATACTGCCTTGTCAGTGCATGCTGCTATACCAAAAACACCAAAGACTGGATGGCTTAAACAACATACATTTATTCTCGTAGTTCTGAAGGCTTGGGAGTTCAAGGCCTGGTCTTCAGATGGCCATCTTTTTGTTGTACCCTCACATGGCTGAGAGTAGAGAGTGAGGAAGCAAGCTCTCTCTTGTCTCTTCTCAGAAGGGCACCAATCCCATCACAAGGGCCCCACTCTTATGATTTAATTATCTCCCTCACACCCCCATCTCTAAATACTATCCCACTGGGTTTAGGGTTTCAACATGAATTTTGGGAACACAAACATGTAGTCCATAACATATACATTTGATGACATGAGACCTGGAAAAAGATAAACAAAATGCTGCCCCCACTCTTATGATTTAATTATCTCCCTCACACCCCCCATCTCTAAATACTATCCTCCTGGGTTTAGGGTTTCAACATGAATTTTGGGAACATATACATTTGATGACATGGGACCTGGAAAAAGATAAACAAAATGCTGGACTTAGGGTTTCTAGGGACAGTGCAGTATCGGTTAAGAGCTCTGGTCTTGGAGTCAGATGTTGGGAAAGTGATCTTTCTAAGCTTCAGTTTCCTCTCCTGTCAAATGGAAACAGTAATGGGATTCTCCACATGTGACTATTATGAAGACTAAGTCGTATAAGGAAGGCATATAAACCTTTTAGCATGGAGCCAGCCACAAAGGCAGTGTTCAATAAATTGTAGTTATTTTAATATACTAATTTTAATGCTTATAACTTTTATGATACAATAGGAAATATTGCCTAGAGGGGGAATATTTTGTGTAGGAGGGAAGAAATAGAAGTGAGATGGTAGAAATAAAAATGAGCAGAAATAAAATTAGTAAATTCAAGGGCCACTATATTGGTCAGCCACTCAGAGTAGAGAAGCAGGAACAAGGAGAGGAGAGAAAGACCTAGAATGAAGGCAAGGAACTAACCACGAGAGCAGGCGAGGATATAGTAGGAATGTGAGCAAGCAGAGCTACAGCTTTTTGTCAAGGCTGCCCTGGAAACAGGGGTACTCTGTTGGCTGCCCTGCCAGCTGGAATCCCACCTTAGGATAAAGACATTATAATAAGAAAGTGGGGCCAAGTGTTGTTCCATGAGCTCTATCTACCTTGTGGGAAAGGTTTGGAGTAAGTAATACACCAAGAATTAGCTCTTGGAGAAAACTGAGTTATAAGCAGAAGGGTTGTATTGAGACTGTTGTTTTAAACCCCTGGATACTGCCAGCTTCCTCCTCTACCTGCTGACTCCATTTGAGTCAGCGCAGGTAATAAAGCACCTAAGTGTCTGTGTCTTCGTCTTCCTGTTCTACTTATTGGCATTGTTGCTGTTAAAGAAACAGAGTGAGAAGAGGTAAAAGTGCTTTCTTCTGGTGCCTTGAAGTTTAACTGGGCTCAGGGCGATCTCAGAAGACTGTTCCTTAGTATTTTGCCCTTGTCCTTGCCTTTACTGGGGAAGGATGGGCCTACCCAGAGCAAGGACTATGCATATGTCTGGTGAACCAAGCCTTTTGGTAGGTGATGTGTACAGAAGTGAATTTTGGATTTATTTGGAGAAAGTGAGTACATAGTAGATACTTCTCTAGAGTATCTGTTTGGTCAGTTCAATGCAGGGTAAGATCAATTCCTAAGTCTTACTGGAAAGGGAGTGTCTCAAAGACCCCATCTTTGTGGTTCCTATGCCGCCGATGTGAGTGAGCAGCATCAGGAGGGCTTATTTGGAGCTTGAACCCCCCTTCCTTCCCCTCCCTGCCCCCAGCAAGCTGGTGACAAGTCAATAAACTTGTCTATTTTTTTTCTGCCCTTTTCAGGCCCCTTTCTTTGCCTTCCCTGCATTTTCAATTTCTGCTGTCCTGTCCCTCAGACACTAATACCTCCACCCCATTCCCTGTCTATCTCCCTGGTCTCTCTGTATAGCACAGAGACATGTTTTTTTATTCATAATTCTGCCCTTTAGTTTGATTTCCCAGGAGACTTGCCATCTTGTTGAAATATAGCTACAGCCATGATGTGAAGGTAAAAGGGACAAGGTACCAATTGTCCCAGCCTTAACTCTTGATTTCCATACCCTTTAGCAGAAAACTAAAGAAATTCAGGAGGCAGTTTCTGCTCAGCCGCGTCCCAGCCTATTTTAGGCTGTGAATTTGAAACGGTTCAGTAGTGGATGGAGTCCTATAATGCCCTGGCGGACTTAGATTAGGAAAAGTGACCTTTGATATTCAACGGGTAAATTCATACCGTTCCCACCTGCCTCCTCTGTGGTTTTTATTTTCATAACCACACACTAGCTCTTTCTCTGGTGTGTCCTTGTGGTGCTATCTGTGGGCCACAGAGCGGGCTGACCTGCAATCAAAGAAAGTGATTAATTGAAATGAGGCTCGCCTGAGCCCAGCGTAGCCAACCTTTGGAAAGCAGGGCTCAGAAAGGGGAGGAGGCCCAAGAAATGTTTTCCTGCTTTGCCCTGTACCAGCTTTCTCCTTGGAAAATTCCCATGACCTCTACTGATGTTAATTAAACTCAGCGAGAGAAGCAAGTCTGCATATTATTCTGCCCAGATGGTAAAGAAGATCTTTAATTGTGAGGAAGGAACAAGAGATGTATGTTGGGGAACTGAGAGGCTCTTACTCTGATTAGGAAATGTGGGAGTTTTTTACCTTCCTGAATGCTGTCACTTCATCTGCCGCCCCTTTTCTAGGTGATGGGTTGAGTGGTGCTGGGGAATTTGCTTCTACTTTTCTTGTGATTCCACCTGTAGAAGAAGAAAGAGCTGGGATGAGTCAGCCTTCATTTCTGTTAGTATGTTATTTCCAGTGTTATTCTGGGGAATTTGCTTCTACTTTTCTTGTGATTCCACCTTTAGAAGAAGAGGGAAAGAGCTGGGATGATTCATCCTTCATTTCTGTTAGTGTGTTATTTCCAGTGTTATCCACGTGCAATATAACTCCTAAGTATATGCTCCTTGTAACCAAGTTAAGAAATAGCTAAGTATGCAGAGTAAAATATGAGAGCATCTCTTTACCACTCTGATTCCTTTCTCACTCAGTCATCTTCTGTGAACACTCCTTGTATTAAATTAACTCTGGATTTTGACTTCTTCTGAATCACAAATGCGTTTTTGTCATACATCACGTTGTCACCCGCTTTCTCTGGGTTTGGATCTTGTCAGCTTTGAACCTATATCCTTTCTATATTTACGGAGACCTGGAATTTCTGGCCCTCTGAAAGCTTAAATTTTTACCCGGCAAATAGTACCCAAAACAATAAACAATGCTGCAGATTTTTTGTTGTTGTTCAATAACTTCTATGTTATTTTATGGAATTTTGAGTAGGTAGGATGGTGGTTGCATATGCTTACTCTCCATTTGACTTACTCTCTTCATCTAAATTTGGAGATGAGGCTTAGTTTGCTTAAATGATTTGACTGTAACTGCACTGTGTGCCTAGAATAATGTCTGCTAAAGGTAGTCAGTAAAAGTTAGCTGGTAAATGGTTAAAGGGCTCAGTCAAGATTGAAATTAGGTTTTTCAAGCCTTAGTTGTTTACTCCTTCATGATTACATACTGATTCAAAGTTTTTTTTTTAAAATAAATTACAAACATTTCTTGGCAGGACACTCTTACTTAGAAGGTAGATATTTTAAACATAAGATCATGGTTTAAACAGCTATATGAATTAACATAGACTTGCATTACCATAGTCTAAAAAATTAGCCCAGGCCCAGGAGAAATTAGCCTCTGAAAAAGTACGGTTCTGAGTAGAAATCGATCATGCAATTAGAAGCTCATGTACAACTCTTTGCTTTTTATATATTTTTTTCTGACACTTTGAACACGAGGATAATGCTAATCACTTCTGTCTTTCATTACCGAGTTGTTTGAACTTATAACACTGACTTAGCACAAATAAAGCCAGTGAGCCAAAGGCAATATTTTGATGTTCCTCATAGCAGAAACATTAAATGAACTGTGGAGGGAAGTGCATGGATTTGAAATTATCTGGGGTTGTCTGTGGACTTGAGCTAAACTCTGCTAACCTATGATTGATGAGTTCTTTCATTTATTGAACAAATATTTATTGAGCACCTACTATTTGCCAGGACTTGGGTGCATAGGATCCTAGGAATATAGCAGCGAATGAAATAAACATGGTTCTCACAAGGCAAGATGAGAAAAGCATGGTGTGAGAATTTGACCTATTCATCCAATAGAGAGATGGTTAGGAGCTGGGTTACACATTTTCTTAGTATAGCATGTCATATGCACCTTGCCAGCAATCTGTAGTAATTCTGTAGACATTTGAGCATTGGACAACAGGATAGTATGTAGGTTTGAAGCTGGGTGTATTGTTTCCTGCAGAATTTTCCTCTCTGAGAAGGAGAATCAATTTTCAAAGAACAGTGGGTGACACTAGTGCTGTTTGTATTAATCCAGAAGCCAAGTGAAGCAGACCAGGTTATTTATTGTTGATGTTCGAGTTAGTATCTTCTAGGATTTCATTAAGTAGTGTTTTCCTTTATCTCGAGTGTTATGTTTCATATACAGAATTTTGCTCAGAGTAACTTGGTAATCTCTGTCATGTTTAATTTATTCTATTTTGGCATCAATCACAATCTGAATTATTTCTGTTGCAATAATTTTAGAATCTGTGTTTTGCACCTTCCAGACAAAATTAGAATTACAGTATATAAACCTCACAGGAAAAGGAAATCTTTTCCAAATTAGATAGTCCTGTAAGTTTAGATGTAGAAAAGTAGGTGCTATTTTTGTCCTCTTAATTATTAAAAAACAACAACTTAGTTTTAGATAAAAAAACCATGCAGTAATTTCAGAGAGTTCCCATGTACCCCACACCAGCTCCCCCTGTTTTAATCTCTTATAGTAGTACTAGAGGCCCAATGCATGAAATTCGTGCAAGGGACTCAGCCCTCATAGCTCTGGCTTTGTCCAGAAGGTCGTCTGGAAGGATGTCTGGAAGGTCATTCAGCTGTTTGGTCTAATTAGCATATTACGCTTTTATTATTATAGATGGTACTTTGTCACATTAATGGAAAAATACTGACAAATATTGTTAACTGAAGTCCATAATTTATTGATATTTTTAAAGTTTTTACCTAATGTCTTTTCTTCTGTCCCAGGATCCCATCCAGGATACTGTGTTACTCCCTATTAGCGGTTCTCAACCTGTGGGTCGTGACCCTTTTGGGGGTCGAACGACCCTTTCACAGGAGTTGCCTAAATACATCCTGCATATCAGATATTTACATTACAATTCATAACAGTAGCAAAATTACAGTTATGAAGTAGCAACGAAAATAATTTTATGGTTGAGGGTCACCACAACATGAGGAACTGTATTAAAGGGTCGCGGCATTAGGAAGGTTGAGAACCACTGCCTTAGATTCTTTTTGGCTGTACTGGGATGATTCCGTAGACCTTCCTTGTTCTTGATGACTTTGAGGGGTACAGTTCAGGTATTTGGTAGGATGCCCCTCAAATTTGGCTGATGTTTTTCTCATAGTTAGAGTGAAGTTGTAGGTCTTGGGGAGGAAGATCACAGAGGTAAAGCACCATTCTCAACATATCACATCAAGGGTGTCAGCTACCCATGTGACTTATCACTGGTGATATTAATCTTGATCACCTGGTTGAAGTTGTGTTTGTCAGGTTACTCCACTGACAAGTTACCCTCCCCCCACCCCTCTCATGTTCACTCTGTAGGAGGAAGTCTACATACATTTAAGGAATGAGGAGTTATGTACTTCCTCCTTTAGGGTGGAGTATCTACATACATTATTTGCCATTCTGTACGGGATGCTTCTCCCCCACTTATTTACTAAATCAATCATTTATTTAATCACTATGGACTCATAGACACTTATTTTATACTTTAGGTTATAATACATTACTTCATTTTGTTGCTCAAATTGTTTGAGTTTGGGTCATTGGGAACTTTTTCCATTGGTTTCTACGTCCCTCTGATGTACCCTCATTATTGTGGGCTTTTGGGAATACTTTTTAACTTTGCGACTGTTTTTTTTTTTTAATTACATATGAATGCTGTGCTTATTGTAACCATTGATAGCTCAATGTACAACGAACCTTAAGGTTAAAACACCCCAAACACCAAAACAAAACAACCCCTCCATCCAGATAACCCTGAAATGTTTAAATTGGAAAACTTATTCTACTATTGTGCCAAGTTTTCCTTGACCTTGGGCCATTCCTGCCGGAGGATCCAGGCTTGTGAATTTGTGCTTTGGGTGCTTTCCCTGGGGTGTCAGGAAAAATCCAGATCAGCACATGTTTTCTATAAAGGACCAGATAGTAAATATTTTCAGCTTTGTGATCTGGAAATTCTCGGTGTAACTGCACTAGTCTGCCTTTGTAGTGGCTGTTTTCCAATAAAACTCTATTTACCAAAGTAGGTAGTAGTCTGGGTTTGATCTGTGGGCTGCAGTTCACCAACCCCAAGTTAAGAGAACTGCCTTTGCAGACATGAGTTCAAGTCTTGTCATTTACTGACTGTTTGGCTGCAGGCAAGTAATTTAACTTCCAACAACCTCCAAAGTTCCTCAGCTCAATGATGGGTATAATAATAGAACTGATGCTGGTCCCCTGTGGTGTTTAGGGCTTACCTAGAGCATTTATCTCAATGCCCAAGATATGCCTGTGAGCTATTCTTAGGGTGATTATGTAATTTACTGCTAAACCTGGTCTTTTGGGAAGGAGAGATGTGATATTAATAATTATACTGGGACAACAAGTAAAAACGGACTGTCCAGGGCCTGCCCAAGCATGTGAGGCTACTCTGTGTTAGTTAGGGTCCTTTCTCACCTACTAATGCCTCTAATTTCCTGCAGATGTTTTGTCCTGTTACTTCTATGGCAGGACCCAGCCTAGGCTAGAAAATTACCCTTTTTTCTTTCTTCTCTTAATTTGATTTCAGGAAATGACCTGATTAGAGGAGTTTTGGATGATATTACTCGATCTGACGCAGCTTAGATACTTTGTGTTAAAATGTCGTTAGATTCTCCTCAAAGAACTGGCAATTTGCAATTAAATGTGGTGTTCCACACATGTTCAGATGGTAGAGTAGCAGTTCTTTTATTTTTTTTCTCTTTGCTTGACCTGAATTCCCCAGCTTTTCTCTCAGGATTGGGATTTGCCATTGTTTTGACCTCTTTTTACCCTGAGCCTTTCAGTCTTGGCCTTGTGTGCCTGATTGCTGTGTTCTGTCCCAGCTTCTCCACTTAAGTCTCTCTTTGGGAGAATCTGTTATTTCCAGATGTAGGTCTTTTTGCTGCAGTTAGTTATTCCTGTTCTCTTGGTGTACAGAGAGGAAACAGAAGGCTGGCTTAGACAGGGAGAGGAGGCATTCACAGTGCTTGTCAGTGTGGTCTTGACCTTGTGGTTGTTCATTAGAATGCAGGATTCTGGGTGCCCCAGACACATGACGTAGATTCCCCAGGAACCAGCATCTCACCAAGTATTCTCCATGGTTCTACCACTCTCCAAAGTTTGAGAACCATAGCCTTAGAGAATGTCTCAAAAGGGAGTCCAAATTACAAAAAGCTATCTGGTGTGTTACTTTCTATACCATTCTCTCTGAGATCAAAGATCTCTCTTTTTGTGCCAGAAACCACTACTAAAACTCAGACCCAAGGGAAATTTCAAGACATTTTCTTTCTGATGACCTCCATCTTTGCTTTTTCTCAACTATCTGTTGGCTAAGGGAAGTGTGGGCGGGTCATCTCATTGGACAGGGAGGAAGTAGTTGGGGATGGGGTTTTATAGAGGCTTCGAAGGATGGGAAGTGAGGTGGCAGAAGAAGTTCTCCAAAGTGTGTGTGTGTGGGAATGTAAGTGCGATGGGAAGTCAAGAATAGAGAAGTTTGGTATAAGAAAGTCAAGAGGGGAAGAGAAGGTGGAGTTTAGGGGCAGATGTGGATGTAGTTGAGCCTGTAAACAAATCATAAGCTGAAAGAGGTTGAAAGCCAAGTTTAAAAATAATTTATTTATTAGAGAGAGAGGAAGAGAGAAGGAGAGAGAGATAGAAACATCAACGATGAGAGAGAATCATTGATTGGCTGCCTTCTGCACTCCCCACACTGGGGATGAGTCTCCAACCCAGGCCATGTGTCCTGACCGGGAATGAAATTGTGACCTCCTGGTTCACAGGTCGATGCTCAACTACATGCCAGTCGGGCTGGAGGCCAAGTTTAAATCATGTGTGGGAGGTTTCTCTAGCAGGATTCTGAAGGACAGCAGGGAATTATTAAGGGTTTTGTTTTTAAGATATACATTGGCTTAAGAAATCAATAAATGTTTGCCCAGATCTTCCTATTGTGTCTATTCAGCTATTTAAGATAGGAAGTTCTAATATCTTTCGTGGTTTAACTGGCAGAGTTTTCCAAAGACCCTAGTGTTCAAGTTGAATAGCATCTGTTTTCATGTTTTACACATATGAAATGAGCCCCTAATTTATGCATGTACCTTGCTAGGCACTAATGTGGAGACACAAAAACATAACTCCTTGTCTTTAAAGAGCTTTTGTTTTTGGAGGGCAATCAAGAAAGCACAAACGTCTCATCCTCTTAAGTAGCTCAGAGGGGATGGATTCTTGAACGAGGTATGAAAAGATGAATATGATGAAGTAGGGTAAAGGAAGTGAGCATTCCAATGGGTATATTGTCATCCCGGTGTGGATTAGAAATTGCATGATTGGTCTGAGGAAAGACAAGTTGCTTCATCTGGTTGACACAGTACATTGTATCTGGGAACTGTGGGAGGTATCATGAAACATCATCTGAGGGTCAGGTTATAAAGGGTCTTAAAAGCCAGCCTGTATACCCTGTTGAAGGTCATAGGGATTTATAAGAGATTTCAATGTTAGAGGAGTAATATACTAAGAATTGCATTTTAGAATCATTCATTGGTTATATTTTACTGGGATGGCTGGAGATAGAACTCACTAAAGGGAGTGAGGTGAGTGAAGAGGGTCTTTTGATACTGTGAGCACAATAAGAGTCTGACAGAGGTGACTATAGAGGGAACGTGGAGAAGGGATGGGTGAGAGACATTGCAGAAGAATAACCTATGTTCCCAGAACTGTGCCGAGGTCCCCTCAACAATTTGATGAGGTTTTATTTTTATCTCCATTTTAGGGGTGAAGAAACGGGCATAAAAAATTAAATTACATGTCCAAAGACACATAGCTAGTGAATAAAGGGTATAGGACCCTGCTATTTAAAATGGTAGCCACTAGCTATATGAGGCTATATACATTTAAGTTAATTAAATAAATATTAAAAAGTCAGTTCCTTAAATATTCATACTACATTTCAAATACCCAATAGTCACATATGACTAGTGTCTTCCAGATTGGACAACATAGATACAGAATAGTTCTATTACTGAAGAAATTTCTATTGGACAGATTTGAACCGACACATTCTAACTCATGAGCCCATGTTCTTAAGCCACTCTACCACCTACCAATAATGTAAAACACTGTGGTGTCTAATTGGATAGTGAGCCAAAAGAGGAGCAAGTCAGAAAAGAATAGTTTAACATGTTAGTGGTTTTTTTATCAATATATTAATGGAACTTAGCCTAATATCTTACATTCTTTTCAGTATGTTAGGTTAGCTTAAATTATATTGGGAGAAAATAAGCTGGTCTTAATTCAGGACAATGTCTACATGATGCATGCCCTAGTTTCTGTTTGTAGTTGGGGCGTCAGTTCTGATTTGAAGAGTCCATTTGGCAAGTTTGCAGTGTGGGAAGGCAGCATAATCATAATCATGTTATAAGTCCTGTCCCTTCTCAGGTTTCTCCTGAAATGACTGTTCTGCTTAGTTCTCCACTTTTAAGTGGATGTCTTCCTTCCCTCAGCACAATACTGCTAAAGCAAGGGTGCCAATTATATTGTGTGATACAGGATCTGGGATAATGTTAAACTGTTTATTTCCTTATTTCAAATGAAAATGGAGAATCTCACTGCTTTTAGGGGGAGCTGGCATATAATTCTTTAGCAATTAGGATAGTGATCTTGCAATTCCTGTAAATTTAGGCATTTGAACAGATTGTTTTACCAACTCCCGGAGGCTAATCCTTTCTAAGCATGTGGCTGGGAGGGCCTTATCAGAATGCTCTGTTTGTGATTTGTTTTAATAGGTGGTGGTATACTAGCCACTGTGGTTTGCATTTGCAAGAATATTAAGCCTATTATAATTTGGGGACAGGTCCCCTCAATTGTGCTTTCCCCTAATTACTACAAGGCAATCATACAGAATATTGGACTTCATGAATGTACTGTGCAAGACTGGCTTCTCTATTATTGCTTCCCTTTAGCACAACCCTTTCCTAAGATCTTCAGAGTATATCATTGGGGCATGTGGTTCTTTGTGTTGCTTTGTAGCAGGGTTATATCAAGGCCAGTGTATGGGGTGGACTGTGAAAATGCTGGCTTCCTACCCCTGGGAAGCTTGAAAACACTTCCTGAGAAATAACCTTTCTTTGTCTTTGTTTTTCCAAGGGTCAGATTCTGGTCACATTAAAAGGCCATTTTATAGTATGATTTTGGTTGAGTTGTGGATCATTGTTTCCTATTCATCAAGCATCAACTTGTTGGCAAACGTGAATTGTGCTCATGTAAAAAGGCTTGTTGTTTTGCCTCTGGGTTTGTTTCTGGATTTGTTCACATCATTCAACTTCCTCTCAATCATGGGAGATTCATTTGGGATTCAGGAGGAAGGTGGTATGGGGATTTTCCATTTTGTTCAATGCCTAAAGCTAGAGTTTTGATTAGTAAGTCATTGTTCAGAAGTCTTGGCAATGGACGCTAAGTTTTTTGTTAAAATGACTTATATGAATGCATATATAGTTGTTCATTATAAAGAATTTTAAGGGTTTCCATTGTTTTGTACTGGGGACCTTCAAGGAACAAAGTACCTTACCTGACCCCAAATAGTTTGCCTTGGTGTTGATAGCTGGTGGATTCAGGTGCAGAAGAATGCTCTTCTTGGTTGCTGATCTCAGGGGAGACGTGGAGGAGCCTTTCTGGACTATTAAGTTACTCCTATCACTGGTCCAGATGCTGTGCAGTGGCTGCTGTTACCAAAGCCAACACTGCCACTTGGAAAGGAAAATAGGCCATGATTGTGTTTGCCTTAAATTTGGGGAGAATAAGAAAATTGGAAAATCAAGAGCTATTTTATTGTTGTCCAGAACAGTTTCATGTTTTTGTATTTCCTTAGTGAGACCTATAAGAGTTTAGTTTACTACACATTGAAATCTACTAAAAAATTTATCTACCTCTCTTTCCTTTTGACGCCTATCGTCTAACAACCAACCTTCTAGAACCCCAGAGACCACAATGATAACGTTAGTGAAATTACATCATCTCTCAGATTCTCTCATGTGTTAGTCAGTTAGGGAAGCCAAAACAGAATACCACAGGCTGTGTGCCTTAGACAACAGAAGTTTATTTTCTCACAGTTCTGGAGGCTAGAAATCCAAGATCAAGGTACTGGTAGGCGTGGTTTCTCTTGAGGCCTCTTTCCTTTAGTTGCAGCTGGCTGCCTATTGCTGTGTCCTCTTGAGCCTGTTCCCTTTGTAAAGGAGGTTGGAGACTGATCTGGTCAATAGTCATATCATTCTGCAGAGATCTGTACAAGTTCACAGAGGCATTCACATTCAAGGTTACACTGGCTTGGGCTTCATATTTCAGAATGCATTTACAGAAAATGTCATAAGCGTTCCTGAGGTCTTTTTTTTGGTAATGGTTTCAATTACTTTGACTTTTAAATCCATACTTGGCATGGGAAAATTCAATCTCATCTGAAAGGCAGGTGTTCAGGATGAGAAAAAAAATCAGGTTGACACTTCGAATATCCAAGTACATTGACTTTATTTTAAAAATTCAGTGCTATGTTATTGAATTGATTGTGTGTCATAACTATACCGAGCAGAAAACCAACTTCCTCAAAGGAGATTTCACGGAAACCCAAAAACAATGAGCGTGAGATGGTTGTTTACAGGATGTCTGAATTTTCATCTTTTGGTAGACATGGATTTTTCCTATATTGGAGACAAGTTTCTGTAAGTGAATTTCATTTTAAAGTAACTTCCTATTCCAATTGGTTGTTTCCCCCCACCCTATCCCAAGGCATTCTGCATGGTCTTTTATGAATGGCATGCATAGTTTTCATCAAAACCTTTTGTATCCCCTAAGTTTCAAAACAAATTATGAAGACAGAATCTCTAAGGATTTATGACTTTAGACTAAAAAACCAGCATCTTCATAGGTTAATTTAACAGTTTCTAGGCTAGACTGTACGTTCTCTGCTATCTGTATCAGTTCGCAGTTTGGGCCTTTGTTATTTGATCTTCCATAATTCTCAGCATCGTGAGAATGCATCATGCCTCAGCAGTATGATTAGGGACAAGAATTACGCCGCTTCTTTTCTCTAGCTCTGTGTCCTTTTTCAGTTTACCTTCTTATTTTCTCACATTTCTTTTATTCCCTTTCCTACCTCTCAATCAGAGTGAAGTTGTAGATTCTCATAAATTAAAAAATAATGAAAGGTTCTTCTTCTGAAGAATTGAGTGCAGTTCCCAGTTTTGAATAGAATCAGTGGGTCTTTGTTTTATTCAATCCCTTTATACACATCCATTATATGCCAGACTCCAGGTTAAGCTCAGGAGGAATGAGAGAGGAAAAAAACAGCCCCTGCCTTGAGAGGACCGTTCCTGACTGTATCAGTTCGCAGTTTGGGCCTTTGTTATTTGATCTTCCATAATTCTCAGCATCGTGAGAACTGCATCATGCCTCAGCAGTATGATTAGGGACAAGAATTACGCTGCTTCTTTTCTCTAGCTCTGTGTCCTTTTTCAGTTTACCTTCTTATTTTCTCAGATTTCTTTTATTTCCTTTCCTACCTCTCAATCAGAGTGAAGTCGTAGATTCTCATAAATTAAAAAAAAAAAGGAAGGTTCTTCTACTGAAGAACTGAGTGAAGTTCCCGGCTTTGAATAGAATTAGTGGGTTTTTGCTTGTTTTATTCAATCCCTTTATATACATCCATTATATGCCAGACTCCAGGTTAAGCTCAGGAGGAATGAGAGAGGAATAAAACAGCCCCTGCCTTGAGAGGACCGTTCCTGAGGACAGGAGATGTAAACATATCAGCCCACCCAAATTTGCAAAGAAGAGCAATGGGATAGAAAGGTTGCCCAGAGGAAAGCTGGATGGGTTTTTCCTGGGGTGATCATGGGAAGGTCTCCCAGAGGATCTGCTATTAAGATAAATATGGTAAAGAGTACCACCTATCCCAAAAGCTCAATGCTAGTTGTTGGCAGGGCCTTCTGGTGAGTTTAAGTGCTTGATCGTTGCTCCACTAAGTGCCTCAGTGAGCAAGGTATGCGGTCAGGTCTCAGGGATGAAGTCGACATTGTCCCTGTTCACAAGAAGTTGGTGCATATTTTCAAGCTGGGGGTGTCCGTCTTGTCTGTGCAGTCACAGGAAAAGGCCGGGGGAATGGGCTGTTCTTGGCCCCTTCCTTTCCACCCCCTCCTTTAGCATCTTCCGGGAGAGTAAGACCAAGCCCCAAGAAGAAGGATTCCCACAGGTGTCCTGGGGGAGGAGGAAGGCACCTCTCTCCTCTTCCCCAACTGCGCTGGAGACTCCGTGTCTTATCAGCAGGGGCCTTGGTTTGGGGGATCCCTGACAGAGATCAGGGGAAAGGAAGATGGGCACCTGTTCCTGTAGTGGGTGACGGCGATATGGCACTCTTACCGCCCCTCCTTTCTCCTGCCTTCTCCCCAGACATCTAAGTTGACCACCGTGCCCTTCCTTGCTGAGCTCAGATAGGGCCTCACTATCCTTCTCAACACAGTGCTTTGAGCAGCCACTAGTAATTGATGATAGATTGACATTCATGTTGAAATATTTTGGCCTTTCTTGTCCTAGAATTTTGAAACAAAGGGTTAACCATGTTCTCATCTAATTAACTGTGAGACCCCTCCCTCCACACCCAGTTTATGAGGGTGGAAAAGCTGACAGGCTTAGGAGAGAAGCCTCTTTCAGGAAGAAATAGATGGGGGTGGTGTGTCCCCAGGGGCTTTTATCTTGGGAACCCACGCAGAGAGGAGGTGGAATAGCACTCCTGCTGATTTAGGGGAAGAGTAACAGGCATTAGGGAAAATCAGTCAAGTTCAAGTTAAGTAGCTTACATATGGGAAACACTTTAAGTTTCCTTGAGTCGGAGGGCAAAAATGTGCGTTGGAAGTCTTTGTTTGCAGTTCTGAAATTTGAGTTTTTCCCTTTTGCACAAACCTTCTGAGGTTCCCAGGTCCTACCTCAAGTCTCACACGCCCAGGACACCTTCAGTTGATACTTCTTCCTGAGATCTCTCCTGCCTGTGACCCTTGTAGTCTTGTTCTTAGACTACACGGAATCACAGACTGCCCTGAGTCATTGGAAATGTTTTCCACTTCCAGGAAGAATCCTCTCAACTCTGCAGGCAAAGGAGCCCTCTCTGGGCCACTTGCATTGTTGGTTTTAGATGAATGACAATGAGAATTTATAAAGTGAAGAAAGTTACCTAAGAGCGCTTTCCCAAAGGTGTCCTAGGAGGAACCCTGTACATACATAATAAGGAGGAAAGAGGTTCCGTGGTCAAAGAGTATGAAAAAAGCTGCATTCGGCAAGATTTAAAACTAACTGAACTAAAAGTCATAATTGCTGCCATCTATTGTAGTACTTGCCAGGCACTCTGCTGAGTACATTACACACATCACTTCACTGAATTTGGTCAAGTTTTATGAGGAAGGAATTATTTCATTTTCATTTTGCAGGTGAGAAAATGGAGCCTCAGAGAGGTTAAATAACTTGGTGAAAATTGATAGCCAATAAATGGGGGAAACTAAAAATCAAACTGAAGTCTTGTCTGAGCCTAGCACCAAGCCCTAATTACCAGGTGTGTGTGTGTGTGTGTGTGTGTGTGTGTGTGTGTGTGTGTTTTTTTAAAAACTTTAGACCCTCCCAAAAGCTTTCAGTACTTTTATATGCATTTGGCAGCTCCAAGAGAATGCAGAATAAATGGCATTTTCCAAGCATGTTTTCAGAAACCATTTTTCCCCTGAAATTATCTTGTGAGTCTAGTGTTCTGAGGAATATATCTTCGGATAAGTAGAACTCAGGTTTTATTATACATACAGTTTTATCTTTATTAGCAAACTTTTATAGTCACTGTGTCATTTAATCCTTATAACCTCGGCACAAGGTACATTAGGTATTATTATAGCCATTACACAGGGGGAGATTTAGATATATCAAATTCAGGTAACTTTCTCAAGTTTCACATTAAATCCTGGAAGAGTAGCAGTAGGAATATAGTCAATTAAGGGAGATCTAAGAGTATATAAAGTTAATTCTCACCATTTTTACTGCTGGCTATTAGGATACGGTGAATATTAAATGTATTTTGATAACAATAATCAACCTTCATTGACTTAAAAATGAACTTGAATATATGTTAAATACAGGGTGTCCCAAAAAAATTTATACACACTTTAACAGCTGATAGCTCAATTTTTAAAATTAAATGTATTTTAATAAACACTGCCTTTACAGTTATTCAAAGTGTATGTATACATTTTGGGGGGACACCCTATAATATTTCCTTTTTCTGCAGTGCTGCCATGCAACATAGTTATGTTAGAGAAGGGAAAGGAACCATTAGTGGAATGGAATTATACTGTATAGCTTACCAATTAGGAAGGGAAGGAATAGACCATGAATAAATATGGAATATATACATATGTGTGTATATATATATGTATATACTATCTAATAAAAGAGAAACATGGTAATTAGCCATACATCCGCTACCCTTCCCATTGGCTAATCAGGGCGATATGCAAATTAACTGCCAGCCAAGATGGCAGCTGGCAGCCAGGCAGCTTGAAGCGAACAGGAGGCTTGCTTGCTTCAGTGACAGAGGACTCCAACGT
>NW_005356003.1:347087-367513 GCF_000412655.1 Myotis brandtii | reverse complement strand
CGAGTGCAAAAATTTTTGTGCACCGGGCCTCTAGTATATATATATATATATACACATATATATATACACACACATATATATTTAAAATATTTTTTATTGATTTCAGAGAGAAATGGAGAGGGAGAGATAGAAACATCAATGATGAGAATCATTGATTGGCTGCCTCCTGCACGCCCCCTACTGGGGATTGAGCCCACAACTCAGGCATGTGCCCTGATCTGGAATCAAACTGTGACCTCCTGATTCATAGGCCAACGCTCAACCACTGAGCCATGCCAGCTGTGCGGCTGGACTATATTTTTAAGAAAATCTTTCAGTTAAACTTTAAATGTGTATCTGTTTGAACTAAGCCTAAGACTTGTACTTATACATTTAGTAAATATTTCTTTAATCTGGTTGTTTGAGGAAGATACATTAGTCTTGCCTTCATTGGACATTTAATGATGAACCACAAGCAGAATTCTCAAGTGATAAACCATCACTGTAATTGATGACCTTAAAGAAGTCTTTCCCCAATATCATTGGTTTCATCATAAGGGCTTATTCAGGTGGTAGCTTGTTAATTGAATGAACTGCCATAATCTCTTGCTCACTGATAAATATACATTGTTCAAGGCCAACTATTAAATCACTAGGGGCCCGGTGCACAAAAATTTGTGCACTGGGGGGGGGTTCTATAATCGAAACAATGTATAACTTTAGCTCTGAGATCCCGGCCGGCTGAAAGTGTTACAAAGTTTCAAACTGCCAGCTCAGAGGCCGGCAGCGCAGGCGCAGGCGGGGAACGTTGGCTTCCTCCTTCAATGAAGGAAGCAAGCCTCATGTTAGCTTTAAGCTGCCTGGCTGCCGGCCGCCATCTTGGCTGTCAGTTAATTTGCATATCTCCCTGATTAGCCAATGAAAAGGGTAGCGGTCGTATGCCAATTACCATGTTTCTCTTTTATTAGTGTAGATAATACTTTGTTTATCATATCCTCTCTGGATATATTTCACCTGTGTTCACAGTAGCATCCTCTTCATGGTTACTGATGTCCTTATATTTACCTGTATTCAACACCTTCATTTCCCCATCGCCCAAGGAAAGCATAACTGGTGCGCCATGGTTAAAGCTCAGCATATTTTCAAGGACAGCTTCTTTTCACTTTATAATTTTTCTGGTAAGCAAGGTGGTTTGCTATCTACATTGTGTGCATGGAGTCCTTCAAATCTTGACATGCAAGCTCATTTTTAAACCTAGTAACATGAACAACTGACTGAAGACGGAACTCTTTAAGGAAATATTGAATCTCTGAGGTCCTTGTTCAATATAGCAAGCATAGAATTTTCAAAAAAAGTATTTGTGACTATTCTTCATGGACCATAAAATTCCTTGCAAGTGGGGCTTTGTTATAGATACCACATTGTGGGGAAATAAACACCAACACTTTATTTTTTCACCAGAAGTTTGGGAGAGATACACGCAGATGTACAGTTATCTTCCAGTTCAACTTATGCCTCTGGTACAAAGTATTGTTGAATCTGTCAGAAAAGTTTCTCTGATAACTATATATTTTAACAGCATTATTGAGATATAATCCATATAACACACAAAGTCGGTTAAAGTTGTTCAGTAGTTTTTAGTTCATTCAGAGTTGGGCAATTATCACTGAACCTAATATCAGAACATTTCATTATCCCCAAATGAAACCATGTACCCATTAGCAGTCAGTCCCATTTCCTCTTCCCCAGCCCCTGGCAACCACTATTCTACTCTCTGTCTCTATAGATTTGCCTATGCTGGGACATTTTATATCAATGGATTCCTAGAATATATTGGCATTTTTTGGCTGGCTTCTTTCACTTAGCATCGTGTTTTGGGATTGCAGCCATGTGTAGCATTTTGAATGTTGGCTTTTCCCAGTTATTGCCATGTGTTTTTTACAGCTGTCTGGGATGCCAGCATATGCAAGTAGCCACCGTGTTTGTTGGCACTCTCAAGACCTCTTCGTGCTCTCCCCAAATGTTTATGTTGTTAATGTTTTTCTAAGAACACAATGCCAATCCAGAGCTGTCCTACAAGCATTGCTAATGGGTTCCGGGTTAAGGTTTTCATTAGATGCTATCTTTGCAAATTTGCATATATAACTCTCACAATCAGCAGAACCTGTTTCACCTTTGATTTCAGCTATTTTATACTGATATTCTGAGTGCTCATATGTAATGTTAATGTTCAGTTCTTTACTAACAGGCTTCATAAGCCTAAAAACCAGTTAATGGCAGATGTCCACTCTTTGGTGAAAAAAAATCCATTCCACACACTATAAAGATCTTCATTTTTAAAAAATACTTTGCAACGTTTTCCTCTTTATCATTAGTGCTTGGTCATTATTATCACTGTAAAACTCCCCAACTTGTCCATCTTTTTCTTTGTCGTATAGATTCCTCACCATATTCATCAGTAGATACCTTACAGATAGAACTTTTGCAATGACTCTATTTTCTTACTATTGGTCATGTTTCTTGTTCTTCTCACTGTTACCTATTACTGTATATTTAGTTCTTTCTGATATTTTCATAGTGTAATTAAAACAAATTTAGAAACTAGCAAAGAATGGCAGAGGCGCTCATGACTGGCAGGGCCACCAATTTACAATTGACACCCCACTTCGGTCAAGTTGGGTTTTTGCCATAAGTGATTCTGGAGCTAAATTTAAGGGGGAAAAATCTTTCAGTTTTTAAACTTTTTATTTCATCTTTTTCTAGTTGTATTGAGATATAATTGACAAATAAAAATTGTATTATATTTAGAGTGTACAATGTGATGATTTATACATGTATACATTGTGAAATGACCACAATCAAGTTAACACATCCGTCACCTCACATACTTGCTATATTTCTTTTTGTGTGTGGTGAGACTCTTAAATCTACTCTTAGCATAAATTTCAAGTATACAAGACAGTACTGTTAACTATAGTCACCATGCAATACATTAGATCCCCCAAGCTTACTCATAATGGAAAGTTTGTACCCTTTGATCAACATTTACCCATTTCCCCCAATCCCTAGCCCTTGGCAACCACTTTTGTACTTCCTGGTTCTATGAGGTAAACTTTTTAAAACTTCTTACTCATTTTGTCTTTCTGAGTCTGGCTTATTTCATTTAGCATAATGTTCACCAGATTTATCTATCTTGTCACAATTGGCAGGAATTTCTTCTTTTTTGATGGCTAGATAATTTTCTATCACATATATAAAAGTACAAGATATAAATATGGCACACTATGTTATACATATAAAATATAGTATATATGATATATAATATGTATAAATATGATTCATGTAGATACATAAATATGATACAGATACAGAAATCCAATATAACATTTTCTATCCATTTATCTGTCAACTGACAGTTAAGTTATTTCCATTTGTTGACTGTTGTGAACAATGATACAATGAACATGGGAGTACAGATATCTTTTTGAAATACCAATTTTATTTCCTGTGAAAATCTAGAAATGGAATTGCTGGATTATATGATAGTTCTGTTTTTAATTTCTTGAGAAACATGCATACTGTTTTTTAAAATATTGGCTCTAACAATTTACATTCCCATCAATAATGCACAAGAAGTTCTGTTTTCTTTTTTTTAAATGTAATTTTTTAAAATTGAGAGAGGAAGGGATAAAGAGGAAAAGATAGAGAAACACCTATGTAAGAGAGAAAAATTCATTGGTTGCCTCCCCCACATGCCCTGACAGGGGATTGAGGCCACAACCTGGGTATATGTCCTGACCAGGAATCGAACTCACCACCTTTTGATGTATGGAACAACAGTTCAACCAACTGAGCCACAGTGGCCAGGGTAGGGTTCTGTTTTCTTAATACCCTTGCTAATACTTATCTCTTGTCTTTTTTATAATAGCCATTAAACCAGTGTGAAGTAATATCTCAGTGGTTTTGATTTGCATTTCCCTGATGATTAATTTGTTGAGCACCTTTTTATATACCTGTTGGCTAATTGTGGGTTGTCTTTGAAAAAAATATCTATTCATGTCCTTTGTCCATTTTAAAAATCAGGTTGTATTTTGCTATTGAGTTGTATGAGTTCCTTACATATTTTGGATATAAACTCATATCAGATATGATTACAAATATTTTTCCCCAGTTCGTAGGTTACCTTTGCATTTTGTTGATTGCTTCCTTTGCTATGTAGAAGTCATTTCAATTTTTAAAACTTTTCTGGCTTTAGGATTAAGAATTAGGGATTATGACCTTGTATTGTCTGACTTAAATGCTCCTTCTTTGGGCTCGCATAGTCCTTTGCACACATCTTTCTCATGGCTCTTGGTACATTGACTTGAAGCTATATGCTCACATGTCTCTTGTCTGCTTATATAGCAGACTCTGAGGAGCCATGTCTTAATCATTTCCCCCAGTGCCTCCTAATTAGGAGGCTCTCAGTAAATGTTTTATGAATTAATGAATAAATACAGACTACAGGTGAGTTAGATGCTTAGGAGAGACGGACTGGTGTGGGTTATAACAGATGAGGGAACACTGAGTCTTAGAATTAGGTTGTGTGTTTAGTCCAAGGTTTCTTGACTCCTGCATTATTGACATTTTGGGCCAAGCAGTCCAGTTCTTTGATGGGGAGGGATGCTGTACTATGTATTGCAGGATGTTTAGCAGTATCCTTGGCCTCTGCTCACTGGATGGCAGTAGCATCCTTCCCTCGTCTCCCATGTGAACCCAACATTACCACATATTCCTGGGGAGAAAAACCACCAGTGAGAACTGCTGGTGTACACAGTCTTGGATTAGAAAGTTGTACACACCTGGGTTGAAATATTATTCTGTCTTTTACAAGCTGGGCAAGTCAACCTGTAAGAGCCTCCAGTATTTCATTTATAAAGAGGAGATAATAACATTATATATTTCCTAAGATGATTGTAAAGATTACATTGAAAACATGAGAGCTCAATAAAAGATAGCTTTTAAAATGTCAGTAGTACCTGCATACACACAACACTCAGGTGTAGGGTGAATGGACCTATAGTTATATCTACCTTTCTCTATGTCTGTGGTGTCTCTGCATTTCTGTGTCTCTGTCTCCTTTGTTTCTGTTTTGTCCCCTCTCCCTGTCTTTTTTTTTTATCTGTCTATCTGTAAGTCACATTTTTATCTATCTCTACATGTCTCTATAGAGAGTTAGAAACATCGATGAGAGAGAAACATCAATCAGCTGCATCCTGCACACGCCCCCCCACTGGGGATGTGCCAGCAACCAAGGTACATACTCTCGACTTGAATCGAACCTGGGACCCTTCAGTCCACAGGCTGACGCTCTATCCACTGAGCCAAACAGGTTCGGGCCCCTGTCTCTTTTTTTATCTGTCTATCTGTAAGTCACATTTTTAAAAATTTATCTCTACATGTCTCAGTATCTGTCAGTGTGTGTCTGTGTATCTATCTGTCTCTGTGTTTGTCTGTCTGTCTCTATCTCTATGTCTTTCTCAATCTCTATCCCTCTCTCTATCTCTGTCTGTCACAAGGGTATGGGAGAGTATACCAGTATGGTAGAGACAGCAAACAGTGAGTGCACTGTGACTGAAGTAGGCAGGGCCAGATCATGGAGATTTGCCTGCCTAGAGGTATAAGAGGAACAGAAGTTCCTGTCAGAGTAGCAGATTCTAGCAGAAATGTCCACACTTGATCTGGTGAGACTTTGGGAAATATTTAAGGTTCTGGAGATGAGGATAGTAACCTTTCAGGAGCTTTTGTAGTCAGAAGAGATTGAGATTATGGGGATAAATCTGGATGTGGTTGTAGCAATTTAGACACGAAGTAATGACAGTTGGAATCAGAATGGTTCAATTGGAATGGTTAATCCAAGAAATACATGAAGGAAGTAATGGCAGAACTTTGTAATTGGCAGGGTAGACCACGTAACAGAATTGAAAGATTGTGGGCTTTTGAATCAGAGACAAATGAGAGTTAAATGATTGATTCTGCTGAATACCAGTCGTGGGGTGTGGGGCAAACAACTCAGTGGCGCTGAGCCATGGTTGTCTCTAAAATGGTGATGATTGTGCATCTTGAGGGGCTGTTGTGACAGTTTGCGACACTGTGTGAAGTTTAGCAGGAGCTGTTAGGCACTCAGTAAAAGGTAGGTACAGTTTATAGGCATCAGAGAAGGAGGGAGATCAGATCTGAGTTACCTTGGATGGTGGAGGAACAGCACAGATGCTGAGTGGAAGCAATCCAATTTTAAGTGGAGCAGCCTAATTTATTTCTATTTTATTTTTATTGATTTCAGAGAGGAAGGAAGAGGGAGAGATAGAAACATCAATGATGAGAGAGAATCACTGACCAGCTGCCTCCTGCATGCCCCTCACTGGGGATCGAACCCGCAACCTAGGCATGTGCCCTAGACTGGAATTGAACCTGGGGCCCTTCAGTTTGCAGGCCGGCGCTCTATCCACTGAGCCAAACCAGCTGGGGCTGGAGCAGCCTAATTTGAATGTGGCGGTAAGGATAAGTAAATTTCTTCAGACAAGGGAGGCTCCCAGTTAGCCAGCCTTATATTTTATAGCACCGCTGGGCATCCATGCGCCCCAAACCAGGTCATTTAGTTTTTATGAGCCTAGACAGACTTGGAGCACCTTGGTTTTCACTCAAGTACAAAATCTACTCCCTCCAAGAAGTGCCATGAAATACAACTGAAGAAATCCCTGATACTGTTTATACTATGGTGTGGATGTAGAACATGACAAATGAGAGTAATAGCTGGTAACCAATATTAGATCATTATGACAAGGAAATTCATTGTTGGGAACTTTCATCTACGGAACGGATGATACTATCAATCCATTCTCTCAGTCAGAAAGTTACTTTTTGAGAAATTATCCTTTCCACCTCCACTTTGCCTTTTCATAGTAATGTGGTTTGATTTAATGCCTCTCTCTCTCTCTCTCTCTCTCTCGCTCTCTCACTCTCTCGCTCTCGTCCTGCTTTTGCACAAAATGCCTTCACTTTTCCAATGCTGTGTCGCTCACTGATAAGTGCGGATTCAGATTGCAGTTTTTATTAGCGTTGTGATAAATTTGTATTTGCGTATTTCTTGGTTATGTGTTTTTGTCTATGAAACAGGCATGCCTTCCTCAGTGGCTTTTGGCTGTGAGCCTTGGATAGTATATATACAACAACTTTACAGTCTATTCCATCTACCTCTGACCTCCCTTTTCACATTGATTTGCAGGGTTTGGGGTGGGGTTTGCATAAATGTGAGGTGGAGGATAGCTATGGTTTCTGCCTGCCCTACATTCCTTCCTTCTGATAAACTGCATCTGCTTTTCTGTTGGCAGCCCGCTGCCAGTGCCATGTGGTCTGGCTGTGCTGTCAATCTTGATTCCCCTGGGAAGGACATGCCATTCATTTTGGCCAGAATACTCCATTCTCCAGTCACAGCGATTGGTTTATAGATTGACATTTTCGTTCGTCCATTCAACAATATTTTTTGGGTGCCTTACTCTGTATTAGGTACTGACATTTTTTGTGGATAAAACAGTAATCAAAATAGGTCTCTATGCTTACAGATTTCTAGTTCAAGAAGACATGAAGTAAACCAGTAAGCAGAAATACAATAAAATGTCAGGTAATGGTTTTTCTTAAAAATGTAAAAAGCATGTAAGAAGACTTAGAGTGATAGACCATGGTATGAATGAGGTGAGGGGATAAGCCGTATTAATATCTATATCTATCTATATCTATATATCTATATCTATATCTATGTCTATCTATCTATATATAGAGAGGGAATATGCAAATTAGGCTGGGACGCCGTAATGGGTCACGACTGGACAGGAGAAGGTTGCACACATAGGTGAGGCCCAGAGCGGAGATGGAGACGGAGACAGACAGGGGGGCCTGCCCCAGCCAGCACAGCGGTTCAGGTGGCCCCGGAGCAGATACAGGCAGGGGGGCCAGGGGACGCTGCGAGTCAGGCGCGGGTCCTGGCCCCCCGCAGGGCGCCTCCTCGCATGATTTTAATCGTGCGCTGGGCCTCTAGTCTTAAATAAAAGTATGTTTATGCAAGGGGAACTGCAGGCACAAAGGCCCCGAGGCTGTAGCCAGGAGAGCGATCTCAATGTGCTGAGAATAGCATGAGTGAGGGCAGAGTGATAGGGAATGAGGACTGAGAGGTAGCCAGGGTCCAAATCATACAGGAGCTTAGTGTCAATAATGAGGGCTTTGATTGGACTGTGAAGAGAAGGTATTGGAGGGTTTTGAACACAGTGAGGAAGGAGGGTTAATTAGAATCTTCCCGGAGATGTGACATGTGGGTGCTAGGAGAGAAAGGGCGCTTCTCTTCATTTAGGATAACAAGCTTCGAATATGATACAGGAGGGAGCTGCCTGTTGTCTCCTTCCTGGCCACACAGAGAAGGACAGTTATCGCACTGGGAACCATACAAGAAAGGAAACAGGAAAAAACAACAACCCTGAGATAGGAGAGGGATAAGTCTATTCTTGGATCCAGCCATTCTTGAAATACCTCTGCTTATATGAACCAATACATTGATTTTTTAAATTTAAACTCTGTTGAGTGTGATTCAAATGAGGTCATTTGTCACCTAAAGAGTCCTGAGTAATGGTAATTGTTTGCTTTGTGGCCATTAGTAATTCTCAATTTTATTTATTCTATCAGATAAGGCTAGTGAAACTCCTAATTTTATATTAAGTTATGTGAATCTCAGTAACAAGGTGCAGTAGGCAGACAATACATTTCTGGCGTAGCGATGAGAAAGAGGCTGAGAGCACTGGAATGAGTGCTTTGCTCAGTGCTAAGCAGATAATAATTGGCAGAGCCAGAATTTGAAAGATGGTGCGTGTGACTATAAAGTCCGTACTTTTCCCATTCTGTGATAGGTCAGCAGTTTTGTGGTGGCTTTAAAATATGCCTTCAAATTCTCTGACATGCCTCCTCTGAAGGAGTGGAGTGTAATTATCCTTTCCTCCAGTATGGGTTGGACACAGTGGCTTGCTTGTAACGAACAGGAAAGAAAGTGTAATGAGAAAGTGCCACTTTGGAGTGTAGGTCATGAAAGACAGTGCCATCTCCTGGCTCTCTGTTGGGTCACTCACTGGGAAGCCCACTACCATGTCATCAGGACCCTCAAGCAGGGGAGGTCTCCAGCCAACAGCTCTGAGTGAAGCTGGCCCTCTGGAAGCTGATCCTACAACTCTGCCAGCTTCTGAATTGCAGTCTCATCAGCCACTGAGCTACAATCTCAGCTAATCCACCCGGGATTTTGGATCCTTAGAAATTGCGACAAAATAAATGTTTGCTGTGAGCTGTTGTGTTATGGGGTAATTTATGTAGCAATAGATTAGTAATACAGTTATCTTCTCAGATTTCTTTTCATCCTTGATGCCTTCACTGATAAGATTGGTTTCAAGACTCTTTCCTGAATTTTAAAAGAAGCTATACCTTTGGTGACCAATTAATGTGATTTCTAATGAAAGATAATGTCAAAAGTTTAAGTATGAATGATATCACTGTAGATTCCATTTCAAAATTGGTCATTGCGTCTCTGAAGAGGAATGCTTTAACTATGATGGTACAATTGAATGCCAACACAACAGACCTAACAGTTCACCTCCTGTGTGAACCAGAACTCTTAGGAAAGGGCAAATATTCATGTCATAGGATGAAAGTCTGCATTATGGATAATGTTATCAAGTCAGTAGATTAGAAAAAACTAGGTCTCAATTTCCGTAGACATATAACAAAAATGTAATCAATTAATTGAAGCATTGTAAATATGAAGAAATGGAATTGATTATGTAAAATATTCAATATAAAGAAGTGATACTAAGCCTGGCTGATGTGGCTCAGGGGTTGAGCATCAACCTATGAATCAGGAGGTCACTGTTTGATTCCCAGTTAGAGCATATGCCTGGGTTGTGGGCTCGATCCCCTGTGTGGGGCATGCAGGAGGCAGCTGATCAATGATTCTCTCTCATCACTGATGTTTCTATCTTTCTCTCCCTCTCCCTTCCTCTCTGAAATAAATAAAAATATAGTAAAAAAAAAGTGGTATTAATGTATGTCAAATAATACGTTGATGGATTATTATAAAATTTTAAAAATTTATAATGTGAAAAAATGTAGCATCATAGGAAAACGTGTGAGACTCATTCCAAATGAATAGCTGAAAATAGAATTCTAACTATATTAAGATTATATGACTTCAATATAAATATGTGTAAGGATTTCAGAAAAGTAAAATTAAAAGTGGTGACTTATTAGAGGAGTATAATTCTGTGTGTCTGGATCTCTGCACTTATAACATCACTTGAATACTTTTAAAATATTGCATTCAAGTTTGACTTAATTTTCTAGGTGTGTTCTCATTAGTGGGACCATTCCCTATGATAATCTTGAGTCTATATATAGTTTTATTAGTGAATGTTGAATTCCTTAGCTGCAGTTTCTATCTATGCTATAAAGCATCTCCTGCATTATCCTTGGGTCAAGTTCATGAGCTTTAACAACTGCGTTAGGGTATCTGAATATTTTCACGTGTGTGAATTCTGTTGCTTTGGCAAAAGGATTGGGTCCAATATTTTAAGAGTTTTTGGTTTAAAGTTTTTCAAATTTTAGTTACCCTCAAGATTATGACCAAGTCATGAGCCCCCTATACAATTATTTATGGGATTTTTTTTGAATTGAGTAATATGTGATTTGTTGCTGCTGCCCTTTGCAACCTCAGACATTTTGTTAAGTCATGGTGGAAACCCACATAATGAACCCAGATGTGGCCTCTGACTCCTCGGGATCACAGGGCCCTGGGGAACCACATTTTCCAACCGCTTTTCCAATCATAGCTGTGTGACGAGATCTCACCAAGGAACTGTGAGTGGATTGGGATAAATGAGTTTCATGTCACCTTCATCTCTAAGATGATTTGATATTAACTGCTTTATGGAATAAAAATGGTGATATTTGATGAAATATTTGATGGCAGGGCCACAAATGGAGGTGACTTCATTTCCTGATTCACCAGGCATATGAAACCAGACCACTGACCAGGAGAGCCCTGTGCAGACTGTTACCTGAACTTTAGTTATGTTCAGGCTCCTGACACTTTCAAGCTTATTCGTCATCACACCTAGCATCACTCTGTTATGCTGACAGTAAGGTAGCTGCAGGCATAAATGTGTACTTGCTAAATATGTACCTTCCACCTTGGGTGCCCCCCTCCCCCCCCATACGGGTAGTGTGCATTGGGAAATTCTGTTCTGGTGCTCGCTGGACTGATAAATGTCATGTGAACAATATTTCCTTTCTTGTCCCCACGTTCTTGCTGCTGGTCAACGAGAGTATTCTTTCCTTTTTTCTTTTTTAATGTTTGTATAACCCACTGTTGAGATATTGCTGACCTTGAAATGCTACCAAATCGTGTCAGTGTTTCTTCTGATTCTCGGGTGGACAGCAGCCAAAGCACAGACACCCTTTTATTATAAAAGGAGGTGACTGGCATGTCAGGCGAGACATGTGTCTCCTTGGCACGCTTTCAAAGGGGCAAGTTATTTAACTGAAAGTGTCCAGCTCTCTGTCAGTCCACAGCGCTCGCTTGTTCCGTGGCTAAGCTGTGGTCACCACTTAAGACCCAACGCGCTCACCAGGGAACCTCCAGGAGGAGGCTCCCTGCTGTTTTTCTTACGTTCCTTTCGTGACTTTCAGAAAGGTTCCCGAGAAGGATCCAGGGCTGGGCATTTCTCTGGGACACCTGGCATTAGTTAGGGTTAGTTATGTTAACTGCTGTAACATAAAAGTCCCTTTCAGTGTTCCTGATGCGGGGCCATGTTTTGCTCTTGCTTTCAGAGGCTGGGGGCCTCACTCTGTTGCCCTGTCCTCCTCTGGATTCTTTAAGTCCTTTCCACTAAGCTGGTGGGTGTGTATAAGGGACCATGAATGGGCAGCCTCTTTCACAGTGATTTCATAGTGAGCATTTTACAAACCGTCCCTCCCAGCAAATGCCGGCAAAGAACCAAGTTGTTCTTAGCCCGCCTTGTGCACCCTATTTGGCTGTGCCAGGATTTCTGGCACAACCCAAGTTCTGTGGGACCTTTTCCCAGCTGCTCTATTGTTCGGGAAGCTTCTTAGACTTTTCATTCTCATTACAAAGCTGATGATGGGCCCTATTAAATTGAGCCTTGGCTGAGCCAATTATGATACGGAAATGCTTCCTTATTTCATTAGTAACGATCAATTATTTTCTTTGGTGTAGACTAATAGAAAATCTCTAATATGCATGCACTTAGCCCAACAATTGGTGTGAGCTCATTAGAGCATGCTTTCTCATACAGATGGCACCAGGCTGCAGTTTTCTCTGTGCATAGGACCTAGCACCTGCTTTTAGTGCTGGGGTTGGTGACCGTGGGGAGGAGGGCCATGTGTGTGGAATGCCTATCCAGTGCCTAGTGGGTAAAGAGCCTCATGGAGCCAACTTTCCTAGCGGCTTCCTTTTATTAGAATTCTTTGAGGTTCAAGAGCCTGAGAGGATCCGAGGGGGTGAGGCCTTTTGAGTTTTAATATCTAAGCCATTTGTTATTTCCTGAGACATTACTGCTGCCTGGGCTCACATGACACCTTCATGCCACCACTTCTGTCCTGAGATGTACAACAAACAAGCAAACAGATAAACAAACAAACACAATGTCCTGAGCATGTTCTGTGTTCGCTACCTCTGCTTCCTGAATGGTGCTTCCATACGTTCCTTCTTTTTTTTTTTTTAATATATTGATTTTTTACAAAGAGGAAGGGAGAGGGATAGAGAGTTAGAGACATCTATGAAAGAGAAACATCGATCAGCTGCTTCCTGCACACCCCCTACCGGGGATGTGCCCGAAACCAAGGTACATGCCCTTGACCGGAATCGAACCTGGGACCCTTTAGTCTGCAGGCCGATGCTCTATCCACTGAGCCAAACCGGTTAGGGCCATACGTTCCTTCTTGCTTCATTCTCTGATCTCTCTTATTAGCTTGTGACCTTCTGGATCCTTGTACTCGGCAGCTCAGTGGTGAAGAACATGGGTCTGGGACCACTCAGCCAGACCAGAGCCTGGGGGCTTGGCCTCACTGCCTACTCGTGTGATTTGTGGCATTTTTTTTTAACTTCTCGAAACGTAGTTTTCTTGTCTGTATAATGGAAACACTAATATTCGCCTTATATGGTGGTTGTCCACATTAAATGAGTCAGTGCATGGAAAGCATTTAGCATAGATTGGGCAGCAACTAAATGTAGCTGCTATTATTGGTCAAGCTTGCCTGCCCATTATACATCTCCTGGCTGAGACTTCTCTTGGTTGGAATTTCATCTCTTTGCTCTGAGCTCAGGGATTCATAGAATGTTTGGGGAGGTAATTTTTCTGAATCAGCCCAGAACTTGACATTTTCTTTCCCAAATCTTCCTCATTAGGAAATTGATGAGGATGGTGGAAAATAAGAAGAACAGTAATGGATAATCTTTACTGAAGGCGAATTATGTGCAAGACCCCACACAAAGTGCTCTGTGTGAATCATGCACTACTGATCCCTCCACAGGTCGGTGGGCTGGGGATCATGGTTTCCCATAGTACAGGTGAGAAAACGGAGGCCAGACCATTCGCATACCTTGTGTAAGCCTCTACCAATAGTAAGGGGCAGAGCCAGGATGTAAACCCACGTCTGTCTGACTCCCTGGTGCCAGTGCCTGTTGTTGAGTAACTGCTGTGGATACCATCTCGAGTGGGCAGGACTCCTAAGCCAGTGCTTGGTCTCTCAGACCATTTCCCCTTTTGTCCCCTCGGCTGTCAGCGCACAGCATTTCCTGCCCCAGGCAGGAAACCACTCCTCCCCAGGGATCTCGGACTGAGGAGATGCACCCAGGGACCGGGAACTGGTTACGTGGCATTAGAAGGCTGAAAGAGAGGCAAGGGGACCCTGAAGTGGTACTGAAGTAACTGCAGGAAGCAGCCATCACCCTGAGGCAGCGGTTCTCAACCTGTGGGTCGCGACCCCTTTGGGGGGCGAACGACCCTTTCACAGGGGTCGCCTAAGACCATCGGAAAACACATATATAATTACATATTGTTTTTGTGATTAATCACTATGCTTTAATTATGTTCAATTTGTAACAATGAAATTGGGGGTCACCACAACATGAGGAACTGTATTAAAGGGTTGCGGCATTAGGAAGGTTGAGAACCACTGCCTAAGGGAAAAGTGATGGTACTGAGAGCTAGGTCATGCAGGGGGCGGGGTGCTGTGGGGCTGGGTGCTCAGCCCCAGGGCTTGCCATGTGTCTGGTACTCAGCCCACTCGGGCCCCCGAGTGGGGACATTGTGGGGCTGGTGCCCAGATCATGAGAGATGTAGGAGTTACCTGATGCTGTTGAAAGAAGGCCAGCAGGGGCTGGCCACAGGAGAGAGCCACCCCTGCAGAACCCAGCTGGGGGCTGGTTAACGGGGGTGGGGGTGGGGGGATCTGCGAAACAGTTTGTGGCCTCCCAGGCCGACATCACACAGCAGAATGGAGAAAGTGGGACTGGGCTGAGAGAAATGGGGAAATAGCAGGCACGATGGCTATTTCCACAGCTGGCGTGGAGGTCTGACAGATGAATGTGGACACATGCTTTGTGGGTATAAGTGGGCAGCTTGCCTGTGAAGAGAATAAACCTGGTAACTGAAGAGGGACTTGCTTTCCCGCTCAGCAAGTCCCATGCATCCACGTACCTCGTTTTGTAATGATTGATATGATTTTAGGGCTTTAAGCTAAATGCAATCTTTCACCGGTGTCACTGTTTGTGGTCTTCAGCGGAGGGCCACCCCGGCCTACTGGGTCACTTCCCTGAGTAATTAGCTCTATTGAGCATTTCCCCTTTTAGCCACAAATCATCTTAGTAAAAGTGTAAGAAACTCCATGCCGGTCTAATTTCCTGGGAGACTTTCCTTCTCTTTGAATTACCCCTTCGCTCTTGTGAGAAAATACTTTCGGGAGGAGGAAGAGCTTGGCACTGAATAGGGGAGAGGAGAGAGCCTGCAATTTGAAATGCTGAGTGGCAGTTTCGCCTCAGCCAGGCTTGTCTCAGGACTGATGAATGGCCCCACTAGCATGCTTGCTGGTGATGTTAAAATCTCCCTCAGGCCCAAGCCCAGGCCTCCTGGACCATCTGCATCCAGAGCGGTAGGTGGTGCTGGTGTTAAGGGATGATTAGGGAGCTGAGAAATCCGCTGTGGAGAAGCAGTGGGCTGGAGGACTGGCTGGAACGGGCCGAGATGAATGCGCGTTCTCATTCCTCGCCTTTCCGATTCAGGTGAGCATTCCCCTGTCAGCAGAGTTGCATGGGAAAGTCCAATGAGAGATGAAGCTACGCTGGGCTCTTTCTAATCACGTTGCCCGCCTCTCAGTGCCGTCCTGCTGCCCGCGTGTGCTGGGTGTCCCTCCAGCAGAGGTTTGGCATCTTCATTACTCTCTCTCCTGTTTTTCTTGCTTTTCTTCTTTCCCACCGTACGACTCCCCTACTTTTTCATTTTCCCTTTTTAATCTTCCGCTTTCTGACACTTAGTTCAATTCAGTAACATTTGTACATAGCACTTGTCTGAGACATTGGGGGAAAGGGGCATAAACATAACATTTTAAAGATAGAAATGCAGTGGTCATTTCTTGTATATACTAAGTCTAGGAACTAAGCGAGGCACTTTTACACTCACTTTACCCTGTCTAACCATTTAAGTTACTCACATAGGTAATCCCGGGAGGGACATGGCCAACGTCCTTGGTAATAGGGAGATGAGAGCATTAAAAAGCCACTGGCTCTTGTGTACATTCTCTTCCCCGCTTCATGGTCCGAATCCTGACACTGCAGCCACATAATTCACAAAATGCTACAGCACTGGGGTCAGACTGCCTGGGTCCAAATCCGACTTTACTACTACTTCCTATCAGAAGTTGGGCAAGTTACTTAATTTCTCAGTGTTGCAGTTTTATTATTTGAGAAACGGGATAATAGTTCCTACTTCAAAGGATAGTTTTGAAAACCAAATGAGGTAACACACACACACATTTAGAACAATGACTGGCATAGTAAGTACTCCACATACTTTAGCTTTAACCATTGTCATCACCGGCCTCAAGTTATTAACTAAGTTACCCCCTTTGGAAGATGTAAGGCAGCATCTGGTCTCCTTCCCAGGCCCCAGCTGTGCCCCTGAGGTGTGCGGCTTTGTTTTACAGGAAGTAACTGGGGAAGGCCTCCCCGAAGGGGCTGAATAGAGCTGCCTTTGGCCCTGGGGAAAGTCAGAGGTGAACTCCTGAACCGTAGAGGGCTGTATACTCAATAGAGTCAGGTGAGACCTGTGTTCATTGCTCCCTGTCGACTTCATATATGCACATTCTGCAGACAATTTCAATGGGATCATACAATCCTTGAAATGAAACATGGATATTTTGGGGCCTGCAGGTTCAGGATCCCCAATTTGAGATCACTTGCAGGATGAATGTTCTCTGTGAAAACACCGTAACGATGGGAGAGTTGAGCAGGTGCTGTTAGCACCCCACCCAGATCTCCTCTGCCCCTCCCCCAGCTGCTGTGGCCGCTGGTTGTTAATGGCTCATACCTGCACTTCCTCCCTGCGGTTATCCTTGGCTGATGGGAGCCTCAACCAGGAGCTACACCCAGCCTACCCCATCACTCCCACGTGGGGTGCCCTCAGCAATGGCTGACTGACGAAGGTGTATCACAGCCCAGTTGCCTTGCCTCTGTGTGGCTCCAACCCTGTGATGCAATGTATGTAAAGGTTCTGAGCTCCTGGAGAGATCAGGCCGAGATCTTTCCTGAAAGCTCATGTTTACCTCCCGTTATCTCCTGCTCTGTCCCACCGGCCTCACAGCCCCATAGGTTTCTGCTGAGGGAACTTTCAGAAAAGCACTTGCACAGGGTCTTCATCGGAGTCTCTGCTGGAGGGACCTGAGCTAAGTTGAGAGGAACTTGAGATAGAGTTTATAGGAGGCACAGAGCGAATGCAAGGGATGGGCAGGAGAGGCGTCTGTTCCCAGGCCCAGCTCCTCCCTGCCCTCCGTCTCTGCTCCTTCCTTCCTTGTGCCTCACTGCTCCTATTGTCCCATGACATTCCACATGTTTCTAGATGTGGGGGACAGCCTTTTGGGGAGCTCACCAAGAGCAAGTGGCATATGTGGTCACCTTGGGGCCTTCCGATTTTAGAGCAGAATTTTTCTTTGAGCTGAAGAAAGTCTCCCATGCAGAGATGATCCTTTAATGAGGCTGCTGAGCAGCGATGATGAATGTATTAGGGCTGGGGAGTCCCCACCCCAGCAAGCACTGTGCTTTGACAGACAGGGAGCGGACCAGGCAGATAAGAGAGAAAGTGCAGCATCATGTTTTGGTGTTTAGTTTGGCAGCCTATAGCTCATTGTAATCACCCTGGAATAATTATCTCTGGCACACAGCTGGGTTTGTCTTGGTGTAACTCGTGAGTCATTTTCCCACATTTGAATAAATCAAGCAGGTTGAAAGGAAGGGCTGGAGACAAATGACATGTAAAGACGGTTCAGTGGTACAGGGCCAGGAAATGGCAAGCTTTGGACCTGAAAGGGAAGGCTGACTTAAGACACTGTGTCTGTGTCCAGGCAACCGCCCGAACTGTTGGCATCAGAAGCAGGGTCTCCAGGCTGTTTTAGGAGAAGAGCTGTCGGAGCTGAGTGAGGGGGTGGCATTGGGTGCTAGTGGAAAGGGGCAGGCACCAGGGAGGACCCTACAGCATCGTGGGCAAGAGCATGCACTTTGGGGTTAGACAGACTTGAATTTGAATCCATCTTCCATCACTTGCCATTCTTTGAGAAAAGTCATTTCATCTTTCAAAGTAGCAGGTTCCTTATAAAATTAGAAAAGGTGTCTTTGGTGCCATATCACCTTTTTTCCATCTCTGGCTTCTATCATAAATGCTGGGTTATCCTGACAGGTGGGCCACCTCTTCCAACCATTGCCAGGGCGGACATTACTAATCAACCACATCTCCCAGTCTACCCCAGTTGGCATGCTCATTGAAATGATGACTTCTGGGCTAACATGTTCCTCTTCTTTGATGTTTGATATTTCCAGCATCTCTGGCTTCTATCATAAATGCTGGGTTATCCTGATAGGTGGGCCACCTCTTCCAACCGTTGCCACGGCAGACATTACTAATCAACCACACATCTCCCTATAGGTGAGCCTTACGGTGGCATCCGAGTCCTCAAAGAGCACTTCTAGCAGCTACTCCCAGTCTACCCCAGTTGGCATGCTCATCAAAATGATGACTTCTGGGAGAACATGTTCCTCTTCTTTGATGTTTGATATTTCCAATCTGTAAAATTAGGAGTTTGAAGATGATCACTTTCTAATCCATCTAATTGGATAGTCTAGTATTTTAAGAGACAGAAAAATGGGTCATCAGAGCTTGCATTATTTTGCCTTCCATTCCTTGTTCAATGCTCTGCAGATAACCAGTAACTCAGTTTGTAAAGCTGGGTCTGCTTACGAGAGGGAGGAGAAGTCCAGGAAATGGGGGGTCAGGAAATAGTGAGGATCCCCCCTGAGTTTTCATCAGTGAGCCTTACGTTGTTCTAAAATATGTTTGTCTTTTAAATGATATAGGTAGCATTTGTTCATGGCAGTAAAATTAGAGGCTATGTTAAACCAAAGATAAAGTTCACTATTAAAATGTGGTTGTATATTATCTGTCCAGACTTTTTCTGTGTATATGTATATTTACGATAATTTATGAACATATTTTCATGTTTTTAAATACGTTCTACTCTGTTGTTGCTGGGGGCTTATAGTCTCTGTGTTCCCATGGAGCCTGGAGCCTGTAAGGACAGGAGACATGAAAGAACTGATTGTGATGCACCTTGACATGCTATAGTAGAGATCTGTACACAATTTCACAGGGACGCAGGTTACTGAGTGCTGAGTTGGGCCTTGAAGGAAAGGGATCTTTCAGGGGAGAAAGTCATCAGTCAGAAGCCATGAGGACTCATGGGCCTGTCAAGGAGCCTGGTTTGTAGGGGGTTGTGGGGGAGGATAGAGTAAACAGAAGGGCACGGGTGGGAAAGAGAAGCAGGGACTATAAATGTTTTGCTCCTGACTATGTCCTCTGTCTTGCAGTAGGTCATCAGTTAATATTTGATGAGTGAATCAATATTCTTAATCCTAACATTGTCCTATATCCTTTCTGAACCTTGGCCTCAACATTAAATTGGAGTAGGGTCACATGTACACAGTCAGGACTGGTGACTGATTGCCGGGGGCAGATGCTCTTCACGTCCCTCCTACAGTCCTTTGGAACTTTTCATTGTGTACACTTTGCCCACAGTGTCAGATAATTAATGCCCCCTGAGAATAGTCATCATCCAGAGATTTACTGGCGTTAGTTTGTAAATACCTTGGCTCCTTCACCCCTGAGGGGGTAACTTGGAGGTACCCTGCCTCTCCGTGATAGTAAGTTTTTCTGTGTTATTGAGCTCTACTTACCTGTAATAGTAAGTTGCCCTTTATTGACTATTTGTTTCCCTGTCTCATTTTCCATTTTGTCACTGTGTTTTCTAGAATTCTGTCCCAAATAAATTACTTGCACTCAAATCCTGTTTCAAGGTCTGCTTCTTATGAAGCGCCGGCACCATGGGACTGTACGGGATAAGCCCCAAACAGTTGACTCGTCTTTCTGGAATCCTGTCTTAAAATAACCTGAACCAGAAGCAAGTTCACAAACTGTAAGTGTTTTCCTTTCAGACTCTATTTCTGGACTAATGTGCATTTGTAGATGGAATGTTGCAAAATAATTCTGTTTCCATGCATCATAAGGTAACATAAGTATCATCAAAGCATTTGCTTGGATCTGAAACAATAGTAAAGTCTCTGTTAGCTTCATTACGGCAGCCACCAAGCGGTCTTTTATTAAAAAAACAATTCCAGAAGTGAAAATATTAGTGTGTGACTGCATCTCTGCTAGTTGGCAAAGAGGAGCTTATATTTGATGTCCATAAAGGATGTAAGTAAATTTCAGGGGAAGAAAATAGTTCAGTTAGTTAAAGAAACAAGAAAAGAAAAGGCTTGAAATTTACATGCGAGACATTAAAAGTTTTCATGTATTTTTGTGCATCTTTTTTGTTTGTTTCTGGTGCACATAGACCTCTAATACCCAGGACCAGTGGGTGGACAGGTTAAAAATTTAAGGGTGTTCAGTTTGGTCTGGGAAGGGACGTGGTCACAGTTTTTAAATCTGTGTGCCAGTGTGTTTATGGAAACGATCTCATTTAATCTCATCTCACACTCTCTGAGAGTCCATGGGGAAAATCCAGTGAGTGAGTGTTGAAGCTGGGAATTAAACCCTAGTCTA
>NW_005356003.1:330544-343186 GCF_000412655.1 Myotis brandtii | reverse complement strand
AGCAGCGGTTCTCAACCTGTGGGTCGCGACCCCTTTGGGGGGCGAACGACCCTTTCACAGGGGTCGCCTAAGACCATCGGAAAACACATATATAATTACATATTGTATTGTGATTAATCACTATGCTTTTATTATGTTCAATTTGTAACAATGAAATTGGGGGTCACCACAACATGAGGAACTGTATTAAAGGGTTGCGGCATTAGGAAGGTTGAGAACCACTGCCTAAGGGAAAAGTGATGGTACTGAGAGCTAGGTCATGCAGGGGGCGGGGTGCTGTGGGGCTGGGTGCTCAGCCCCAGGGCTTGCCATGTGTCTGGTACTCAGCCCACTCGGGCCCCCGAGTGGGGACATTGTGGGGCTGGTGCCCAGATCATGAGAGATGTAGGAGTTACCTGATGCTGTTGAAAGAAGGCCAGCAGGGGCTGGCCACAGGAGAGAGCCACCCCTGCAGAACCCAGCTGGGGGCTGGTTAACGGGGGTGGGGGTGGGGGGATCTGCGAAACAGTTTGTGGCCTCCCAGGCCGACATCACACAGCAGAATGGAGAAAGTGGGACTGGGCTGAGAGAAATGGGGAAATAGCAGGCACGATGGCTATTTCCACAGCTGGCGTGGAGGTCTGACAGATGAATGTGGACACATGCTTTGGGGGTATAAGTGGGTAGCTTGCCTGTGAAGAGAACCTGGTAACTGAAGAGGGACTTACTTTCCCGCTCAGCAAGTCCCATGCATCCACGTACCTCGTTTTGTAATGATTGATATGATTTTAGGGCTTTAAGCTAAATGCAATCTTTCACCGGTGTCACTGTTTGTGGTCTTCAGCGGAGGGCCACCCCGGCCTACTGGGTCACTTCCCTGAGTAATTAGCTCTATTGAGCATTTCCCCTTTTAGCCACAAATCATCTTAGTAAAAGTGTAAGAAACTCCATGCCGGTCTAATTTCCTGGGAGACTTTCCTTCTCTTTGAATTACCCCTTCGCTCTTGTGAGAAAATACTTTCGGGAGGAGGAAGAGCTTGGCACTGAATAGGGGAGAGGAGAGAGCCTGCAATTTGAAATGCTGAGTGGCAGTTTCGCCTCAGCCAGGCTTGTCTCAGGACTGATGAATGGCCCCACTAGCATGCTTGCTGGTGATGTTAAAATCTCCCTCAGGCCCAAGCCCAGGCCTCCTGGACCATCTGCATCCAGAGCGGTAGGTGGTGCTGGTGTTAAGGGATGATTAGGGAGCTGAGAAATCCGCTGTGGAGAAGCAGGGGGCTGGAGGACTGGCTGGAACCGGCTGAGATGAATGTGCGTTCTCATTCCTCGCCTTTCCGATTCAGGTGAGCATTCCCCTGTCAGCAGAGTTGCATGGGAAAGTCCAATGAGAGATGAAGCTACGCTGGGCTCTTTCTAATCACATTGCCCGCCTCTCAGTGCCGTCCTGCTGCCCGCGTGTGCTGGGTGTCCCTCCAGCAGAGGTTTGGCATCTTCATTACTCTCTCTCCTGTTTTTCTTGCTTTTCTTCTTTCCCACCGTACGACTCCCCTACTTTTTCATTTTCCCTTTTTAATCTCCCGCTTTCTGACACTTAGTTCAATTCAGTAACATTTGTACATAGCACTTGTCTGAGACACTGGGGGAAAGGGGCATAAACATAACATTTTAAAGATAGAAATGCAGTGGTCATTTCTTGTATATACTAAGTCTAGGAACTAAGCGAGGCACTTTTACACTCACTTTACCCTGTCTAACCATTTAAGTTACTCACATAGGTAATCCCGGGAGGGACATGGCCAACGTCCTTGGTAATAGGGAGATGAGAGCATTAAAAAGCCACTGGCTCTTGTGTACATTCTCTTCCCCGCTTCATGGTCCGAATCCTGACACTGCAGCCACATAATTCACAAAATGCTACAGCACTGGGGTCAGACTGCCTGGGTCCAAATCCGACTTTACTACTACTTCCTATCAGAAGTTGGGCAAGTTACTTAATTTCTCAGTGTTGCAGTTTTATTATTTGAGAAACGGGATAATAGTTCCTACTTCAAAGGATAGTTTTGAAAACCAAATGAGGTAACACACACACACATTTAGAACAATGACTGGCATAGTAAGTACTCCACATACTTTAGCTTTAACCATTGTCATCACCGGCCTCAAGTTATTAACTAAGTTACCCCCTTTGGAAGATGTAAGGCAGCATCTGGTCTCCTTCCCAGGCCCCAGCTGTGCCCCTGAGGTGTGCGGCTCTGTTTTACAGGAAGTACTGGGGAAGGCCTCCCCGAAGGGGCTGAATAGAGCTGCCTTTGGCCCTGGGGAAAGTCAGAGGTGAACTCCTGAACCGTAGAGGGCTGTATACTCAATAGAGTCAGGTGAGACCTGTGTTCATTGCTCCCTGTCGACTTCATATATGCACATTCTGCAGACAATTTCAATGGGATCATACAATCCTTGAAATGAAACATGGATATTTTGGGGCCTGCAGGTTCAGGATCCCCAATTTGAGATCACTTGCAGGATGAATGTTCTCTGTGAAAACACCGTAACGATGGGAGAGTTGAGCAGGTGCTGTTAGCACCCCACCCAGATCTCCTCTGCCCCTCCCCCAGCTGCTGTGGCCGCTGGTTGTTAATGGCTCATACCTGCACTTCCTCCCTGCGGTTATCCTTGGCTGATGGGAGCCTCAACCAGGAGCTACACCCAGCCTACCCCATCACTCCCACGTGGGGTGCCCTCAGCAATGGCTGACTGACGAAGGTGTATCACAGCCCAGTTGCCTTGCCTCTGTGTGGCTCCAACCCTGTGATGCAATGTATGTAAAGGTTCTGAGCTCCTGGAGAGATCAGGCCGAGATCTTTCCTGAAAGCTCATGTTTACCTCCCGTTATCTCCTGCTCTGTCCCACCGGCCTCACAGCCCCATAGGTTTCTGCTGAGGGAACTTTCAGAAAAGCACTTGCACAGGGTCTTCATCGGAGTCTCTGCTGGAGGGACCTGAGCTAAGTTGAGAGGAACTTGAGATAGAGTTTATAGGAGGCACAGAGCGAATGCAAGGGATGGGCAGGAGAGGCGTCTGTTCCCAGGCCCAGCTCCTCCCTGCCCTCCGTCTCTGCTCCTTCCTTCCTTGTGCCTCACTGCTCCTATTGTCCCATGACATTCCACATGTTTCTAGATGTGGGGGACAGCCTTTTGGGGAGCTCACCAAGAGCAAGTGGCATATGTGGTCACCTTGGGGCCTTCCGATTTTAGAGCAGAATTTTTCTTTGAGCTGAAGAAAGTCTCCCATGCAGAGATGATCCTTTAATGAGGCTGCTGAGCAGCGATGATGAATGTATTAGGGCTGGGGAGTCCCCACCCCAGCAAGCACTGTGCTTTGACAGACAGGGAGCGGACCAGGCAGATAAGAGAGAAAGTGCAGCATCATGTTTTGGTGTTTAATTTGGCAGCCTATAGCTCATTGTAATTACCCTGGAATAATTATCTCTGGCACACAGCTGGGTTTGTCTTGGTGTAACTCGTGAGTCATTTTCCCACATTTGAATAAATCAAGCAGGTTGAAAGGAAGGGCTGGAGACAAATGACATGTAAAGACGGTTCAGTGGTACAGGGCCAGGAAATGGCAAGCTTTGGACCTGAAAGGGAAGGCTGACTTAAGACACTGTGTCTGTGTCCAGGCAACCGCCCGAACTGTTGGCATCAGAAGCAGGGTCTCCAGGCTGTTTTAGAAGAGCTGTCGGAGCTGAGTGAGGGGGTGGCATTGGGTGCTAGTGGAAAGGGGCAGGCACCAGGGAGGACCCTACAGCATAGTGGGCAAGAGCATGCACTTTGGGGTTAGACTTGAGTTTGAATCCATCTTCCATCACTTGCCATTCTTTGAGAAAAGTCATTTCATCTTTCAAAGTAGCAGGTTCCTTATAAAATTAGAAAAGGTGTCTTTGGTGCCATATCACCTTTTTTCCATCTCTGGCTTCTATCATAAATGCTGGGTTATCCTGATAGGTGGGCCACCTCTTCCAACCGTTGCCACGGCAGACATTACTAATCAACCACACATCTCCCTATAGGTGAGCCTTACGGTGGCATCCGAGTCCTCAAAGAGCACTTCTAGCAGCTACTCCCAGTCTACCCCAGTTGGCATGCTCATCAAAATGATGACTTCTGGGAGAACATGTTCCTCTTCTTTGATGTTTGATATTTCCAATCTGTAAAATTAGGAGTTTGAAGATGATCACTTTCTAATCCATCTAATTGGATAGTCTAGTATTTTAAGAGACAGAAAAATGGGTCATCAGAGCTTGCATTATTTTGCCTTCCATTCCTTGTTCAATGCTCTGCAGATAACCAGTAACTCAGTTTGTAAAGCTGGGTCTGCTTACGAGAGGGAGGAGAAGTCCAGGAAATGGGGGGTCAGGAAATAGTGAGGATCCCCCCTGAGTTTTCATCAGTGAGCCTTACGTTGTTCTAAAATATGTTTGTCTTTTAAATGATATAGGTAGCATTTGTTCATGGCAGTAAAATTAGAGGCTATGTTAAACCAAAGATAAAGTTCACTATTAAAATGTGGTTGTATATTATCTGTCCAGACTTTTTCTGTGTATATGTATATTTACGATAATTTATGAACATATTTTCATGTTTTTAAATACGTTCTACTCTGTTGTTGCTGGGGGCTTATAGTCTCTGTGTTCCCATGGAGCCTGGAGCCTGTAAGGACAGGAGACATGAAAGAACTGATTGTGATGCACCTTGACATGCTATAGTAGAGATCTGTACACAATTTCACAGGGACGCAGGTTACTGAGTGCTGAGTTGGGCCTTGAAGGAAAGGGATCTTTCAGGGGAGAAAGTCATCAGTCAGAAGCCATGAGGACTCATGGGCCTGTCAAGGAGCCTGGTTTGTAGGGGGTTGTGGGGGAGGATAGAGTAAACAGAAGGGCACGGGTGGGAAAGAGAAGCAGGGACTATAAATGTTTTGCTCCTGACTATGTCCTCTGTCTTGCAGTAGGTCATCAGTTAATATTTGATGAGTGAATCAATATTCTTAATCCTAACATTGTCCTATATCCTTTCTGAACCTTGGCCTCAACATTAAATTGGAGTAGGGTCACATGTACACAGTCAGGACTGGTGACTGATTGCCGGGGGCAGATGCTCTTCACGTCCCTCCTACAGTCCTTTGGAACTTTTCATTGTGTACACTTTGCCCACAGTGTCAGATAATTAATGCCCCCTGAGAATAGTCATCATCCAGAGATTTACTGGCGTTAGTTTGTAAATACCTTGGCTCCTTCACCCCTGAGGGGGTAACTTGGAGGTACCCTGCCTCTCCGTGATAGTAAGTTTTTCTGTGTTATTGAGCTCTACTTACCTGTAATAGTAAGTTGCCCTTTATTGACTATTTGTTTCGTCTTCTCATTTTCCATTTTGTCACTGTGTTTTCTAGAATTCTGTCCCAAATAAATTACTTGCACTCAAATCCTGTTTCAAGGTCTGCTTCTTATGAAGCGCCGGCACCATGGGACTGTACGGGATAAGCCCCAAACAGTTGACTCGTCTTTCTGGAATCCTGTCTTAAAATAACCTGAACCAGAAGCAAGTTCACAAACTGTAAGTGTTTTCCTTTCAGACTCTATTTCTGGACTAATGTGCATTTGTAGATGGAATGTTGCAAAATAATTCTGTTTCCATGCATCATAAGGTAACATAAGTATCATCAAAGCATTTGCTTGGATCTGAAACAATAGTAAAGTCTCTGTTAGCTTCATTACGGCAGCCACCAAGCGGTCTTTTATTAAAAAAACAATTCCAGAAGTGAAAATATTAGTGTGTGACTGCATCTCTGCTAGTTGGCAAAGAGGAGCTTATATTTGATGTCCATAAAGGATGTAAGTAAATTTCAGGGGAAGAAAATAGTTCAGTTAGTTAAAGAAACAAGAAAAGGCTTGAAATTTACATGCGAGACATTAAAAGTTTTAATGTATTTTTGTGCATCTTTTTTGTTTGTTTCTGGCGCACATAGACCTCTAATACCCAGGACCTGTGGGTGGACAGGTTAAAAATTTAAGGGTGTTCAGTTTGGTCTGGGAAGGGACATGGTCACAGTTTTTACATCTGTGTGCCAGTGTGTTTATGGAAACCATCTCATTTAATCTCATCTCACACTCTCTGAGATGCCATGGGGAAAATCCAGTGAGTGAGTGTTGAAGCTGGGAATTAAACCCTAGTCTACGTGATTCTGATGCCTGTGGTCTGTCTACCTCACCTAAGCGATTCCCCTAATACCTTAATAATGAGGCTTTAGGTGTACTTTCTCACCATTTGAATGTGGCGCCTTCGGCGTAGAAACGATACCAAAGTGGATGAACCAGTGCACCTTCCTCTTTATTAAATATGTTCGTATTGTGAGCATTTTGGGTCTTGTAGGCTGAAATAAGAAATTTGAATTTTCTTCCAAGTGTCAAGAGGAACTATTGAGCTTTTTGGGAAGGGGACATGGTTTGATTTGGTTTATTTTAAGAGAGGAGTTAGAAAACTCTGTTAAGAGCTGGATTAAATAAAGTGAATTAAATAAAGACAAGCCCTGTGAGTGTCTACAAAGAGCTGCAAGGTAGGTCAAATAATGACAGTTTTCTAGAAATGGGGCTTTTAAGGAAACTTGAAACCTGTTTTGTCTTTCCTAGTGGCTGCTAGGCTATTGGTTTTCATGGCTACCATGATTGCCAGGCTGTGGTTTTCAGTGCTACCGTGAGCTGTAGAGAAGTGAGTGTATGGGGACAGGGCAAATTAAGACACTTCAAACCTCACACTTCTTAAAACTGATATTTAGTACCTTATGGGAGGGGGATAAATTTGCCTTTGTTAATTTCTAGAGTTGTGAAAATGTTGATTTTGATAATTTTATTCAGTGTTTTATTGCTTTTATTGAAGAATGAATGTTTTGGAGGCCCTTCTTCAGCCATTACTGAAGTTCTCTTTTCCAAAGTTAACCTGATTTGGGAATGGGTAGAGAGAGTGCATTCTAGGCAAAAGAAAGAGTATTTGCAAAGGCTTGGTGAGAGATTGCTCAGAATTATTTTTCTGATACTCAGCTTTGTTCTCTTGAAGAGCAAAGACGGGAAGCTGGAAACTTCTTTTTTCAGACTTCCATGCCAGCAGGATTCCCATTTAGAGTTTTAACAATGAGTGGTTCTGGTAAGACCGGAAATACAGAAGAGAAGGAGAAGCCATTGTTCTCTGACAGTTACTGTGCGCAGGGCGTAAGTGTGGATGGACTACAGATGAGAGATGGATGTGCTAGATTCCAAGTGTTTTCCATTCTGTATTGAAGGTCGCTGATATCAGGAGCGGTGGTTTCTTGTGACCCTTCTACTTTCTGATTTCTTAAACACTGTTAGCAGTGATATTTGCTTTCTAGCCCTATAAAAGTGTGTTTCTAATTTCCTGTACTAAATACTTTAAAAAATATTTACGCTGTCTTTCATTTTCTTACAAAACATTGACTGATACAGATTGAAGAAGCTCAATAATTTCATGGAAGACAGTGGGGCTGAAGTTTTGAGAATATGGGAAGAGAATTGTTAATTCAGACTGGAGGGTGCCAAAATCAGGGTCTACATAGTCCAGCTAGTTCTATAAATGAGTGAAGTCTGAAAAAAAGGTGGAGTGGTGGTAGGGAATAGGGCGTCTACATAGTCCAGCTAGTTCTATAAATGAGTGAAGTATGGGAGTGAAGTCTGAAAAAACGGTGGAGTGGTGGTAGGGAATAGGGAAAATGGGAGGTCACCAGTCCCATTGGAAGATGACTCAGAATTTTTCAAAGGAAGTAAGAAATCCAAAATTTTATGTCAAATCATCTGTGTGCCATATTAGGTATATATTTTATTTTAAAAGCATATATTATAGCCCAACTCATGTTTCTGTCTAGCCTGTATGTTGTCAGTTTTTGAACACTGGCATATCGGGTCAGATCTTTTAGGATGCTTTCTTTAATTTTAAATTTTTGCTCTCCATTTCTTTTATTTCTACCATTGACTTCATCCTAATCCTTGTAAATTTCCAAGTTTCCTTTATCTACCACATCAGGCTCTAAACCCAACCTGAAATAAGAGAAGTTGAGAGCGAAGACAGAGAGTCCAACAGTGACAGATTTGAAGGAAAATACCCCCATTCATTTCTACCTGTTAGCCTTGCTTTGAGGCACATTTAGAAATGAGTTTTAATATCTACTTAACTATCTCTGCATTAAAAGAATATGTAAAAAAGATGTTTCAAGATAACTTGTGCAGTAAAGGTGGTTTGTACCATAGCTATTTCTTGCTCTATATCTTTAGGCAATAACATAATGGAATTTTACTTTGGAGGTGAGAACATGTGAATGTTTTAAAATGCTACTTTTATTGCCAAAAATGTTAAGTTCAATATCCTTAAAAGGCTACTGAAATATTACAGCCATTGCAAAGTGGGATTTCATGTAATTAAAGAAGACACATGGACATTTCTGGGGGGATAGTGAAAGCTATTAGTGTGCATTTTAGAGTTATGAAGAGCTGCGTTTAAACATCGCTTTTCCATGTACCAGGTATGCGAGCAATGGCAAGTGTCTTAACTTCTCTGAGCTTCTGTAAATGGGGATAAGGAGGAAAGAGGATTAAGTAGTTGATTAAAAATCTTCTGAGAGTCTACTCTATGCCAGCTGTTTCTTTAGACATCTTACTAGTAGTCTGCCAACATGGGATTAACAGTCTATCGGGAGAGACAGATGAGAAATAAATGAATTGTACACAATTATTTTTAGTTGTGATAGGTGCTACAGAGGAAAACTACAGCATGCACTGAAAGTAAAACTAATATGGAGTGGTTGTTCATGGCTACTACTAAAAATAGTACAAATAGTATAAATTTTGAAATAAAAATATACATAGTATAAATTTATGAAAGTTAATAAAAGCTTTTTTTGGAGTTAGGTTTGGAAAAGATTTTTAAACAGCACAATGTATTCAATATCAGATTTCAAAGGCTTATGATTAACAGTGCTGTGCTGATGCCATTTTTAAAAAGTGCAGCATGGAGGGACCTGGAGAGTATTATGCTCAGCGAAATAAGCCAGTCAGGGAAAGACAAGTATCACATGATCTCACTCATAAGTGGAACCTAATGAACAAAATAAACTGATGAACAAAATAGATCCAGAGACATAGAAGCATGGAACGGACTGATGAATTGCAGAGGGAAGGCAGGGGAGAGTGGGTGGGTGGGAAGAGATCAACCGAAGAACTTGTATGCATACATGCGTAACCCATGGACACAGACAATAGAGTGGTGAAGGCCTGGGGGAGGGGGCAGGGGTGGACTAGAAGGGGCCAATGAAAGAATAAAAGGGACACTTGTAATACTTTCAACAATAAAGATAAATTTAAAATAAGTGCACAGTTAATGCTGAGTAATGACTTGGAGTTAAAAGATAATATGAAGACCTACTCCTGGTAATATGCTCATTTTTTTAATTGTTGCATCTGATCAGTCTTGGCCTTGCTTGCTTCCCACAGTGATGATTGGTGGGGCACATTAAGTTTCCTGATTAAGGTATTCCCATTAAATTCTCAAATGAATTCAAGTCAGCACTAATGAATGTGCTTGTGTGGTAGCAATAGAAATTCATCCCAGATAGCTTAAGCCATTACAGGGAGTCTGTTATTAAATATACACACCCTGAGTCCAGTGGTGGTAGTGAGACCTCAGGGCCGACTGGAAACAGGTGCTGGAAAAGCATCACCAACCAAGGTAGCATCTCTCTCCTCTCTCTGCATTTTCTCCCATTTCTGCCCCATTCCGTTCTCACAGCAGAGAGCCTTTCTCTGCTTCTGTCTTTAGGTCCCAGGAGGTTCCAGCCAGCTGCAGGCACCGATTAAGTCATCTCTCCCAGTATAGATAACCTGATCGGTCTTGCTTTGATCAGATATTTACCTAAGTCGAATCCATATGGTCAAGAGAGTGTGATCACACAGCTCCTACCACCTAGACAGAAATTTCTGGGCCTTCGGCACATGCCTAGTGGGAATAACAACAGTACATACATCATCAGGAATGTTGTGGAGATTAGATGAAGTAATATATAGTGCCTGGCACGTAGTAAGTATCAATAAACGTGAGCTGCTATTATGGTTGTTGTTGACACATTTCAGTCTTTGTAAGAGATGTTTTTGCTCACAATCATTGGAACCTTAGAATAAAGAAAAAGTCTTATTCTGTAACCAACTCTTAAGCAAGTTTGGGTGAGTGAGCCTGAATGTGTCCTCATTAGTTCAGTGTCTGTCAGTCTTAGAAGCATGGCTCGTGTAATTAAATTTGTTATACTCTTGTCTGTTTTATTCTATTGAAGCAAACCAGATGGGAAGAATGCAAATAAGAAAGCTTATTATTAGCAGGGATAAAAAATATTCAAGGCTAGCTGCTTAGACGTTTCTCAGCTTCTAATGAATAAAATAGGCATTAATAGTAATATAATTGTTGGTACCCATTGAAGTTTGCAGTTATTAGAGCGGTAACAAAAAGAAACTCATCATAGCCGGTACATGGTTTCTCCACATTTTAATGGGCATTTTCCTTTCCCAATAATTAAGGCCTGCCCATTAAGTCTCAAATTAATAAAGTGAATGCTAATGAACATTTTAAAGTCAATACACACTGGCTGAAAATGTTTCTGTTTATTCTTCTATTTTTTTCAAGTTTTGGGCGTGAAAAACCCTCTGGATCTATAAAGTCTGTCTACTGTGATAAAAAGGTCTAGCATATCTGTGGTATTTCAATAGTAAATAATTAGAAATAAGTGACACTGTCTTCTGGCAATTAAGTGTGAGTGGTTTTCGTTCTTCCTGGGAGTTAGATGATTGGGAATTGGGTCACTTCAGCAAGCATGGATTAAGCCAGCTGTTGTCACTTCAGGGCCCCTCTCTGGCTGTTCCTTTGCCTGGAACTCTCCTTCCTTAGATACTGACATGGTTCACCCCTCCCTTTCCTCCAATCTTTGCTCTAATGTTACCTTTTTAATGACACCCACTCTGCCCACCCTGTTACAAATGACATTCCTCCAACCCTGCATTCCTCAACCCCCTTATCTGGCTGGATTTTCTTCAAAGAACTTATTACATTCTAACTTGTTAGATGCCCTATCTCTCTATATAAAAAAGCCTAATTGACCTTTGTGACTGAACGACCGGAATGACCGGTCGACTAGTAGTTATGACATGCACTGACCACCTGGGGGCAGATGCTCCCACAGCCAACTTCTCGCGGCCCCTCCTCCTGGTCGGGCCCCCCCATGACCCTGATAGGGAGGGCCAGCTGGCCAACATCCTGCGGCCACTTCCCCCCTTGCCCGACCCAGCCCTGATGGGCCCTGATCAGGGGTGGGGTCGGCCAGCCAACTTCCTGCGACCCCTCCCCCCGGCTGGCCTCAATTGCTGGCCAGGCTGAGGGACCCCACCTGTGCATGAATTCATGCCCTGGGCCTCTAGTTTGTTTATAATATTTATTGTCTGTGTTCATTTTGTTTTCATACTTTTTTCCTTCAGGTATCTCCAGTGCCTCAAATCCTGACAGGCACAGAGTAGACCTTCATTATATATCTCATATATGAAATATATACTTTACATAGAAACGGTTTATATACACATATCTTACCTAAGAATAGACAAACATGCAAATTGACCGTACCTTCACTATGCCCACCAGCCAATTGGATGAGTATGCAAATTAACCAAACAAAGATGGCGGTTAATTTGCATACGTAGGCGCCCAGCGGCTATGGGAGCCTGCAATCAGAGCTGACAGATCCCCTGCCCAGGCCTAATGCCTTGAGGAGTTAGGCCTGGGCAGGGGTGGAGCCAGTGATGGTGGGGAGCAGGAGCAGAGCCTGCGATTGCGGGGTTCTGGGGGTCCCCTGCCCAGGCCTATCAGAGGCGTTAGGCCTGGCAGGGGCAGAGCCGGTGATCGTGGGGAGCAGGGAGGGAGCCGGCCATGGCGGGGAGCAGGGAGGGAGCCAGCGATGGTGGGGAGCAGGGGCGGACCTGGCGATCGCGGGGAGCTGGGGGTCCCCTGCCCAGGCATAACGCCTTGGTCAGAGGCGTTAGGTCTGGGCAGGGGCGAAGCCAGCAATCGCAGGTAGCAGGGGCAGGAGTTGGGGGTCCCTTGCCCAGGCCTAATGCCTTGGCCACAGGTGTTAGGGCTGGGCAGGGGTGGAGCTGGCAATCATGGGGAGCAGGGGCGGAGCCAGCAAATGCGGGGAGTTGGGCGGGAGCCAGTGATGGTGGGGAGCAGGGGCAGAGCCAGCGATCATGGGGAGTAGGGGTGGAGCCCACGATTGCAGGAGCTGGGGGTCCCCTGCCCAGGCCTAATGACTTGGCCAGAGGCGTTAGGCCTGGACAGGGGCCGAGCGGCAATTGGTGTGAACTACAGAGGAAACACCTTTTCTGACTGCTCATTGGCTAAGCTCCCTGTATGCCACTGGTAATATACTTAGTAACTTGGGTAATAAGAATCCAATAAGGTGATCTAGGGTTTTTTAGCACACTCCTGGAGAAAAAAAGGAAGGTCTGTTGCTGGAGGGCTAAGAAATGTCATATTCTGCCCTAGCTGGTTTTGCTCAGTGGATAATGCCTCGGCCT
>NW_005356003.1:284177-330078 GCF_000412655.1 Myotis brandtii | reverse complement strand
TATGTGATAGGGGGCAAGCTGGGCTGAGGGACCCCCCCCTCCAGTGCACAAATTTTTGTGCACCGGGCCTCTAGTATGTTTATATGTTAGTAGGGCTAAAATATTTGGATGTATGTTATAATGATACCTTTAAAAAAACTTTCATCCTCTGTCCATCTACAAATATTTACTGAGCACCTAATACTTTTCACTGACGCTTTGTTTAACCTCCCTGCACTAAAAATCTTTTCTATAAAATGGGATCAGAGCTACTGAAGGAGAAGGATTGGCTATTGAGGGAATTAAGCTAGCAGAGGTGGGCTTAGGCTCAGGCTTCTTTGAGGGCAAGTGATGGGCAAGGGTTATCCCAGCAAAGGGGTTTGGAGGAGATGGAATAGTAGATGGCAGATGTGTGACAGGCAGAGGAACAGCGTGCGCACAGGGTTAGAGGTAGGAGAGATCGAGGTGCTTTCAAAGAAAAGGAAGTTTAGTGTTGCAGACTGTAGAGTGGCAATGACTAGGATGATGAGAGGAACGGAGGCCAAGTCCTCAAACACCTTGTAAGCCCGGTAGATGAGTCTGGACTTGTCCTGAGCCAAAGTTTCCTTTGAGGGACACTCTTATCCAGCTTTTTATCCTTGGTTTTTAGATGGGACACCACTCCCGATGCCAGAGGAGGGACCTACGAGCCTGACCTATCAGAGCGCTAAATCCCCACAGCCTCAGGGGTTGGTCTAGTTGTGGGCACACAACCCAGGCACAGCCGCTCAATGTCATCTCACCCTTCTCTAGCGTCAGTAATTGTTTTAAGTAATGTGGGTGCAGGAGTTACTGGGAGGAATTTTTTTTTTTTTTTTTTTTTTTTTTTTACATTGGATTTGAACCTTGGAATCTCTGGGGGTCTGGAGATGCCGGCAGTCATCTTGGCACTATATGGAGCCTGAGAGTTAAGCCAAATGGAGAAGGAGGGATGATCAGTTTTCAGAAATGTGAGTTATTTCACAGTTCTGCTTAAGCAGTTTGAGTTGGATTTTCTGTATTTGCACGGTGAGCATCCTGACTGTCCTAGACGGCAGGAGCGTCCCTGCTGCGGCCGCCGTGTTGCCCTGGCTGAGATGAGGTGCCGACACTGCTTGTTGACCGTTGTCAACATTTGAAGTGAGCTGTGTCGGTGCAGTGCCTTGAATTCACTCTTGTTCTATGCGTTCAGCATTGCTAATGTGAAGAAATACTCCTTTGTTCATTTTGTCCATTTTGCTATCACATTCCGAATTCCTTGACTTTTCACCTGCTCCATACTTGTTATTTTTGGAGATTATTTAAGAAAATTCCAGATAACATCAGTAATTCTTTGCTTTTTCCTTGAACAATAAGTACTGTGGCTTGTTGATAAAATCTGGTAGTCCTGCACCTAGCCCCAACTCCAAACATAGTGTTCAAACCTTTATTCAGATGCCTGCAATGCTTGACAGGGAAATTCCCAGGATCCCCCAAGCTCCCACAGAATCTACCATTGACTGTAACCAAAACAGTATTTTCTCATTCATAGTGGGAAGAGCTTATGAATACTGATAAAACTGAAGTCAGTTGTTTTTTCAAGAGAAGTTAGTTGCAGACAATTGTGAGTTTTAGTTTTTCTGAAAATGTATATAGTTAATTTCATCACTCATTACTTTTAGTATGAAAATGCAGCTGTATCTTGTGTGCATCACTCTCTGCTTCAGAATTATCTCTGAGGTCATCCACTTAGTCATTTGTTCTTTCATGCATTTACTCATTCACTCAACTAAGGCTTGTGGAGCACCGGTTATTGCTCTTGGTATTAGGGATAGAGAGAACATTGATGATGGCCTGTCTTCCGAAGGAATTCATATGGATTGAATTTCTAGTGCTTGTTTCACAGTTAAGGGGTGGAGTTCTAAAGAAATTTTCATTGTAATGTGGCTACTACATAAAGTATATCCTTCTGATAGGTATTGGATAAGTATAGTGGCCCTCAGACTTTTAATTCCAGGTCCCCACTCTTAGATGCACTGGGGAGTAGGACCAGGAATCTATATTTATAGCCAGCTTCCCAGGGTTTCTGTTCTAGATGGCGAACTGCCTACACTTTAAAAATCTAATTTCTATAGGATTGTAGCTATGTTGAAAATTGGAGCTTGTAGAGGACTGTATATAAAGACATTAGACCAGAGGAGGAATAAGGGCAAAACCTTTTTGCCTGGAATCAAGGACATGGATAACATGACCCAGGCTTATAAGTTCAGTTTCATCTCTCACTGTGCCCCCAAACAACCCTTTTCTTTAAGTAAAGTACCTGCTCACAACGTTTCAGTATTTTGGCTTATGAAACTTCTTTTCCATTCTCTCCCCAACCATGGAATGCTCCTTGTTCCCCTCTTCTCCCAGAGAATCTGATTTTGATTCATCACCAAGAACTTGTCTAGTCAGTGCTCCTCAAGTTTTAATGGGCACACATATCACCTAGGAATATTGTAAACATGTATATACTGACTCAGGTCTGGGGCAGGGCTCGAAGTTCTGCATTTCAAACACGATCCCAGGTGATGCTGATAGTACTGGCCCATAGACCACACTTAGGAGAGCAAGGTTCCAGCCTACAGTGAATTCTTCTCCGAATCTCTCCTACTCTGGGAAGTGTCCAATTCTGCGTCTGTCTCCTGGTATTGGTCATTTTTCCATAGGCCTTTCTTCTCTAAAGGAACTAATATTTACTGTTTACTTACAAAATGCTAAGCATTTCATATGTGTTGTCTTAATGAACTCTCTCAACTACCCTGATTAGATGGTGTTATCACCCCATTTTCTAGATTAGGGAATATGCTTTGAGAGATTAAGGCTGCGGTTCTCAACCTATGGGTCGCGACCCCTTTGGGGGTCGAACGACCCTTTCACAGGGGTCGCCTAAATACATCCTGCATATCAGATATTTACATTAGATTCAGTAACAGTAGCAAAATTATAGTTATGAAGTAGCAATGAAAATAATTTGCATTATTTTCATGAGGAACTGTATTAAAGGGTCGTGGCATTAGGAAGGTTGAGAACCACTGGATTAAGGGATAGTTTACCAAGATCACACACAATCTTCTTAAAAGCTGTTGATCCAATTTTATATGTGTTTAACTTCAAAACAATACAGAGTGCATGGGTTTACACAGGATAGGAGTTCCATAGACTCCCAGTCTCCGTTGATAAATCATGAACCCTCCAAATCATGATTTTAAGTGTTTGTGATGATTCAGAATTCTCACAGGATATTATTGAGTGAAAACATCAGGATATGAAGTGATCAGTAAGACCATTCTAATTGTGTCAAAAATACATACATATGTGTATGCACACACACACATATATGACAAAAGAGAATGATAATAAACTGGTTGCTCTGTGTTCATCTAACAGAGCTAGTCATGTCAACATTTGTTCCTGAGTGTATCTTGGGGTGTTAGACTCATATTGTGTCAAAAATACATACATATGTGTATGCACACACACCCATATATGACAAAAGAGAATGATAATAAACTAATATATGTAGTGGTTATTTTGGGGTGCAAGAACTGGTAGTATAGAGTTTCTGCTTTTATGCTTGGCTGTATTTTTGATTTTTAAAAAATGAGCAGGTACTGCTTTTGTAACCAGAAAAACCAATAAGTACAATAAGGTATAATGAACCTATTGCTAGGACCAGACAAGACTTGTCCATGAAGAACAGAGGCAGCCCCGTGAGGACTAGGGAGTGATGGATGTCCTGCGCATTCTGGAGCAGCGATGCCCACATACATGTGGGGTCAGCCTTTGAGGAGGCAAGCTTAGTTTTTGTTTAAACTGATTTCTAGTTTTTTGTTTTAACTTGGGAAGGGTATTTATTATAGTTTAAAGTTATTTTCATTGAAATAAAATACACATGCAGAAAAGCTCACATAGTATAATATGCTGTAGTTGGCCACGGGTAACTGAAACTGTGGGAAGTGAAACCACAAATAAGAGAGAGAGCTGTAATTTATTTTATGCAGTGCTCTTTTTGTGAGATTGATCAATAGTGCATGTCCTTGTGGATCTTTTGTTTTCACTGCTGTATGGTATTTCACTGTGTGAATAGAGCACTGTTGATTAATTCTTTTAAAAATTATTTTTACTGACTTCAGAGAGGAAGAGAGAGGTAGAGAGAGATAGAAACATCAATGGTGAGAGAGAATCATCGATGGGCGGCCTCCTGCACGCCCCCTAGTGGGGATCGAGCCTACAATCTGGACAGGTGCCCTGACCAGGAATGAACCATGACCTCCTGGTTCATAGATTGATGCTCAACCATTGAGCTACGCTAACCAGGCTGTTAATTAATTCTTGGTGGGCATCTGGGTAGTTTCCAGATTTTGGATATTATGTATAATGCTGTTATGAATATTCTAGTATGGGTTTTGGACAATAATTTTTATTTAAATATATTCTGACAATTGTTTGAAATAGATTATACTGGTGGATTTTTGTGAATAGTGGTGTCCTAAAACTTTTAGGGTCCCTGGAGAGTTATGTAGATAGCTTGAGAGATTTTGAGGTAGTAGCTCAGAGGCAAGACTCTGGCATCTGTGGAACACATTTTGAGAAATACCTTTATAAAAAAGAAAGAATATGGAACTGAGAGAGGCCATGGTTCTAATCTGTTTTTCCCACTTACTAACATGACTTGTTAATTTGTTTCTCCACCTATAATAATGACTCCTTGAGTTGAATGTCTGGTTCAAATGAAGGAAATATGTGAAAATGCTGTCTTAAGCTATATATTTATATAGCACACTCTATTTAAGATATCATTTTTATCACCCAGAGCCTAACTGTGAGGGTAAAAAGAGACAGTAAGGAGTCAGAAATAATATCAGATGCTAAGGTGACATGCCTCAAGGGTATTTGTCTCATGAGATCATACTACTTCTAAAAATTGTGGCTGCACAGAGAGATCTGATTCATAGAGGATTGAGTCTTTTAATCCTACGATATCAAAGCCTTTTGGAATGAACATGGGTGGGCCCACAATACACTGAGTCAGTAGATGATCCATTGTAGGTTGGTCAAGAAGGTAAAATTGAAATATTGTTTCATATTCCTTGAACTCCATAACAAGGTATAGCACAGAGATTTACACATTAGAGGAGCTAGAATAACCCTCCCTGACTCCCCGTTTCCTGCCTCTCTCCCATCCTCTCTGTGCTACAGCCTCACTGAACGTAGAGTCCTAAGTATCCCATGTTCATTCCAGCTTCAGCACTTTTGCCCGTGTTCTAACCTTTCCCTGGAATATGTTCTCTGTCCAGTGAATATCTATCATTTGGTCTTAACTTAAGGAACATTTCACAGTGGGGACTTCCCTGATCTTTATGTGGGATCTCTGGTTACATAATCTCATGTGATCCTCATGTCACCTGAATGTTTCACTAGATCACCACCATCACACTGCTGACCTTGTATAGCTGATTGATCAGGTGACCATGTTTGCCTCATTTACTGCAATATCCTCAGAGCCCAGCAAATAATAGATCAGTACTTTTTGTGTGTGTGCTGCTGCTTCTCTTTTCAGAGCCAAGAAAGAACAGAGCCTTGGAAGCTATGGATAAGGGTACTAGTACTTCAGAATTGATGCTGGCTGCATGCAAGCATGCCATGCCCAAAGGGCATAGGATGGCCAATGCTATTTGCTTTTGATACTTCACAATCTCGATGTTTTCTTTTTGGAACCAGAAAAGAGGAGGCTTATGTTTATGTTGATTGCAAATTTTGGGCAGGCTTCGGAGAGCTGCTGGATAGGTATCCTTGCAAGCAAGCCTTGCCTTTCATCATAATTTCAGAACTCTTTCCGAAAGAAAGGTATCAGAGCTAGCATCCACTTAAGGCAGAGTGACTCACATCAGGTCATGAGCTCATCGACTCACCCAGGAATATACTGTTTTGTGTTTTGAATTCAAAATGGCCATTGAGATCAGAGCCAGAATGAAAATGATGTTTAGAGAGGTTATTGCTATTTGGATCTGGGAATAAAAAGCAGCCTTTATTTTTGTGTGTGTGTGTCATTTGCTACTGCCATCCAATCTTTGGCCTTTTAGATTGAGGAGTGGGAGAGATGGGGCCTATTAGAGGTGGAGCTCTGGTTATCCATCATCCATCCATCCATTGGCTAAATACATGCAGAGTCACAGAGTTCCACATCCAAGCTCTTGAGTTGGGAAGAGGCATTATGTCTATTTTGGAATTTCTTAAGGCATCAAATTTGTGTAAGACAGTGATAAAGGGGTATTTAGACAGGAAGAGAAAGAGCAGAAGTGCTAACAACAACAACAACAAAAACAGCAAAAGGGGAATTTTGACATTTTGCTAGACTTAGAAAGTTTAGGATGAAAGGATATTTTAAATCACCCAATCTTGCCATGTCTTACATTTATTTGCTTTCTTGCTCATTATTCATTCAGCTCAGTGGTTTTAAGTGCTCAGACTCTGGCATTAGACTGCTTGGGTTTGAGTCCTGGCATCGCCTCTTGCTGAATTCATGGAACTGGTCAGAGTGTTGAACAGTCCTGTGACTCAGTTTGTACATCTGCAGAATGGCAACAGGTTAAATGAGAAAATGGATGTTGTAAGGATTAAATGAGATAATGGGTGTAAAGTATTTAAAGCTCGGTGCCTGGCGCATAATGAACGCTCAATCCATGCTGGTTTTTATTACTCACGGAGACACTGTGCTGGTACCAAGAATAAAGTACAGTCCCACACTGTGGAATTTCCTATTTAATGACAGAGAAAAAACTCAAACGATTATCCAATGTTGTGATAAGCCCTACAGTAGAGAACAAATGGGACAAAGTGTGCTGTCAACTCTGGGGATGGAGAAGTTATATTTGATATGGAAGGGGTAAAAGAGGGTTGTGGGAGTTATGTTTTAGACAAAAGAATTGCTCATGGAGATTTATAGCTCTAGAATGGTCAGGTAAGTTGGATGTGGCTGGCTCAGAGGCGTATGGGTGATGGGACTGAGCTGATAGGTGGGGAACTTCAAAAACTCCCACCCTGTGGGAGGTGATGGTGGAGGGCCCTGCATGTGTGTGTTGTCACTGGTTGCTCTGGGTTCATCTAACAGAGCTAGTCATGTCAACATTTGTTCCTGAGTGTATCTTGGGGTGTGTTAGACTCATTGTTTACAAGGTCTTACCTTGAACTTTGCGTTTGGAAGGGGCATTTCATTTATTTCAGGTTTGTTTTTTTGGTTGAGAACTGAGATATATGTGAGATGTAGCTAAATTCTACCATTGCGTTTGCTATAAGTTGACTGGTCCAACTCCATCATAACCTTTGGCATCATCTGAGACCATCTTTCATGCTCTCAAAAAGCATTTCCTGTCCTTACAATCAGAGCAATTTAAAAGGACTTGCTATGGCCCTGGCTAGTGTTGCTCAGTGGTCTGCACACCAAAGGTTACGAGTTTGATTCCTGGTCAAGGACATGTATCTGGGTTGCAGGTTCAGACCCTGGCCCCTGTTGGAGTGTGTGAAGGAGGCAACCAATTGATATGTCTCTCTCACATCGATGTTTTTCTTCTCTCTCTCTCCCCACCTCCTCCTTTCCTCCCTTTTACTCTCTCTAAAAGTCAATGGAAAAAAAAAATATACTTGCTACATGCAAGGAGTTGAGAGCATTGACATTAAAAAAAATTATTGTCTTTTTTTAACTCTAAGTTATCTCTCTCATCTTTACGGTTTTCTCTTCCATTTAAATTTTATTTTTATCTTAAGTGCTCTTTTCATATTTTATTTCTTCCTCTGCCACTGCCTCTACCCCAAACTCATCCCTTCTCTAGCTTCTGTGACATAGTGGTTTCAAATTGTGCTTCTCACTTTTGGGGTTCTGTCGAATTAACTCAAGGGCACTGTGGTTGAACTTCAAAATTTGCACTCTGACTTCCACCTGACTTGCTTTGTGTGTTGAGTTTCTTTTTAAAAAAATATATTTTATTGACTTTTTTACAGAGAGGAAGGGAGAGGGATAGAGAGTTAGAAACATCGATGAGAGAGAAACATTGATCAGCTGCCTCTTGCACACTCCCTGCTGAGGATGTGCCCGCAACCAAGGTACATGCCCTTGACCGGAATCAAACCTGGGACCCTTGAGTCCACAGGCTGACGTTTTATCCACTGAGCCAAACCGGTTAGGGCAATGTGTGTTGAGTTTCTAAGTAAGATTTTGTTTGGAGAAATGGTTCTGAGGTTATAGAAAGTTTAATGTTATTTATGCCCTTAGGATACTGAGTTATAATTCATTTTCCATTTTCTTTAACTACTTTATAAATAGAAAAACAGATTTGAGTACGACCTCTTTCAGATACATTTGTGTCTGAGTATTTTTTTTTTACAGGTGCTCTCTTGAACTATTTCTTTCCTTTATTATTTTGCTTACAAATGGTGGTATTTGATGTGGTGTATGTGGAGAAATGTGCTGTTTTATTTTTTGCTTGAGTTATAAAGTCTGCATGACATTCTTGAATCTTGCTTTTAAAAAGTTGTCATTGACTAGCACTGTGAAGCACTATATACCAAGGGCATGTAAAGTTCAAATGGAAGAATATTGTGTATATTTGATATGTTGTGTGAAAAACACATTCCATGAGGCAGGCACATTCAGGTGCCACCACCTGTCCCTCAGTCCACATCACAGGGAATAAGGAGAGTCAGAAAGAAGAGGAGGAGGCAGTAATTTTGTATTTATTAGATTGCAAAACTCTGTAGCTAAGTGATAACTCTGTCTTACAGTTTTTAGTAGTTTGGCAGGGAAGGAAGGAATCACTGGAAAGAGTAAGTGTGATCCCTTCATTCATGACTGAGAAGATGACTCCTCTTCCTAATCACTGGAAAGAGTAAGTGTGATCCCTTCATTCATGGCTGAGAAGATGACTCCTCTTCCTCTTCTTTCTTTCTTTCTTTTTCTTTTTTTAAAAAATATTTTAATTGATTTTTTACAGAGAGGAAGGAGGGATAGATCCAGAAACATCGATGAGAGAGAAACATCGATCAGCTGCCTCCTGCACGCCCCCCACAGGGGATGTGCCCGCAACCAAGGTACATGCCCTTGACCGGAATCGAACCCGGGACCCTTGAGTCCGCAGGCCAATGCTCTATCCACTGAGCCAAACCAGTTCTGGCCTTCTTTCTTTCTTATGCCAAATAATTAAGCCTAATATTAATGGAACAAGATGGGGGTGAATAGGGGAAATGTGTTATAGGACCTTTTAAGATTTTGGTAAGCAAATAGATACAGTGCGAAATACAGTAAGTGTTTCCTTGCTGTATGAGTTTTACTTCTCTCAAGCTTAGAGGCTGCCTGAGTTCCCTCCTTGACTTATAAGTGAACCAAACTGTACATATTGTATTACCTTCAGATCTTTTCCTGCAAATCTGATTCTCAGACACTGTGTTCCTTTTCTGAGCCATGTTGCATTTGTCTGCATCATTCTTGCCTTTAACATGAAGTTATCAAATTCCATATACATCCTGTTCTTTCCTTGTGCTCTAATATACCTATAAAAATAGTTTTGATCCAAATATATTCTGTCATGAAGGACTATAAAGATTGTATAGCACCAGGAATAAAACAGTACCTGTAAATTGTGATTATGTGAGTAAAGTTGTATCAGGGAAAAAATACTGGCAGGGAATATGCTAAGATATTAATATCTTCTGTGGCAGGAAAGGACAGTAATAATAAAACTTCCTGCCCCATTTGCTGAAGGCCTTTTATGTAATAGGAATTACCCAAAGTGGTTCCCTGTACTAACTCTCACACTGCTTTAATATAGCTGTAATGATCCCCATTTGCCAATGAGGAGATCTGAGACTCAAATAGGTTAGGTGACTTACCAAAGTCAGAGTTTCTGTGAGTGGCAGAGTTGGGCTTCAGAGACAATTCTGTTTGTATTGAATGCTGGAAACAGAACTAAAGTAGTGATCATGCACCCTGGATTCGAATATCGGTCTTTCCTCCATTAGATGGCTTGACCTCAATCCGCCAGTTCTCATTTGTAAAATGATGGGGATTGAAATAGAGCATCCACAGGGGGCCTTCTAGTGTGGAGATTCCACAGACCTAGGTTTCCAGTTTGCTGGTGTGCCTCTCTTACTCAAAGAATAAGGTTGTTTCCTGATATTGGGTCAATGGTTTTTACTATAATTTCTCATTTAAGACACTGCCTGCATCCACTAGGAAGTGCATATCTCACAGAGGGAAGTAGTATTATCAGGACATATTGTGGTTGGTGTGCAAATTGGAGGGGAAAGGACTCAGTGAAGTTCAGACCCTTTTGCTTTTGTTTGTCTAAATCAAGGAAAAGAAATATGTGAGGGCTGACAGGATTGACATGGAGCTTCAGGGCTCTGGCTTGAGTATGGCTCATCAGTTCTAGAAAAGATTTCCCAGTTAGCTGGCTGAATAGCCTCCTGGCAGACAGCTGCCTGCACAGCTGGGACACCAACCCTCACTCATCATGTGGGATGCAGTAGGCACGGCTCCTAGCTGGTAATATTCATGCCCATCCGTTTAGATAACACGGTGCCCTCGTGAACACTGGTCAGCTCCATCCTCCTGTACCTCCCTCCAACCTCTTCCCCTGACCTCCCATCCATGCTTGTTTCCATCTACTTTGCAGATGTCCTTTGTATCTGGATATACCATGCTAGTCTCTACACAGTCTAAGGAAATTGCCAGGTGTGCATCACAGTTAAAATCACAAAATCCTGAAGCCAGAAAAGATCTGAAGACAACTTATGGCCCAGTCTGCTTATCTCATAGACTAATAGGCTAAGATTAAGAGAGGTCACACAACTAGTCTGCAATAGAGAAACTGATTGGTATTTCTCCTAATATATTTCTGGAATTTCCTACCCGTGACCTTGGAGTTCCTCCCATTATATTTCTAGAATTTTCTCCCAGGTGGCCTAAAACTAGTGTTAGATCAAACATTGACAGTTATTCTCACAGACATTTTCTACAGTGTTTTCATGAATGAACAATACTGAAGTCATCCTTGAACAGAATGATAAGGACAATATCCCTGATGCAAATCTGTATGGGTAGGACAATCACTTGCAAGAGAGAGATGCTGTCAAGAGAGCGCTAGAGTTACTAGATCCTCTAAATACCTAGGTAAAAGCATTTTATTTATGGAGCCAAAAGGCACTGCTGGAGGGAGGGAGTGAGTACAATCCTGGGAACTAGAGGGCCAGGATCTATTGATTCCTTCATCCCTCCTCTTCTTTCTCATTCGCTCTTCTCCCCATTTTTTATATCCTCCCCTCATAGCCTTGTTCATCTTCTATATCCTCCCCTCCTTTATTCTCATAGTCTTGTTCTTCCACTTCTCATTTATCTTCCTTTTCATGTTAGAGTCTCTTTTGGAGAAGGGATCACTTCTTGTTTGGAGGTTGAACCGAAAGTGGGTCCCACATTGCAGAGTCAGGACACTTCCTGGGTAACACCATTAAACACCCCCGAAAGCCTCGGAGACCCAGAAGCATCATCCTGTGTCATCACTTCCTGCCCTTTACCCTGTAGGATCCACTTTCATTTTGACATCTCTTTTAATTTCTACAACAAGACAGGGATAGGCACCCACATTTGACAGGTAAGCAGAATGAGTCACACAGAGGTAAAGCTGTGGTCTGTGATTGCGATGTGAGATTGGTAAATGCCAGAGATGGCTTTTAGACTCTAGGTCTGGGGCTCTGTATCCAACTTGAATGTACATAAACATCACGTGGGGAATGAGTCACACAGAGGTAAAGCTGTGGTCTGTGATTGTGATGTGAGATTGGTAAATGCCAGAGAGGGCTTTTAGACTCTAGGTCTGGGCTCTGTATCCAACTTGAATGTACATAAACATCACATGGGAATCTTGTATCTCATGATTTACTAGATCTGGAGCAGGGATGAAGATTCTGCACTTCTAACAAGCTCTGAGATGATGCTGGGCTGCAGACTCCCCTTTGCGTAGATGATTTTGTAACACACCATGTAGTTGTCCATCTTGGAACCTTAAATCCTGTGTGTGTGTGTATAATTGGATTTCCCATGTAGTTCTGGATGTTGAATCTTAACTTTCTCATGAGTAACTTGGTCAATATCTGTACTTCCACGAAAGAGCATGTGGTAAAATCATAGGGCTTAGCCAGAACACAATTGGGCTTGCTGTCTCATGATCATTGAAGGAAGCAGCTGATTCTTGGACACGAGGACTCCTCTCAAGGGTAAAGGACACAGGAGGTGTTACGATGAGTAAGAATGAGGCTGCCATTTCTCACGTAGTAAGACAACTGGTCTCAAATAAGAAGCCCCCCAAACTCATTATCTTATTCGGTCCCATCCACAGAGAAATAGCTGTAGAAGCAGCTGCAGGACAAATATCAGGGCTCTCAGACTACCTGGCATTCCTGCCTATCAGGAAAAGTACAGAGTGAAAACTCAGGAGGAAGTGGCAGTGACTCAGCATGTGGTGCTCATGTTTACAAAGGAGGAGAAGGGGAAAAGGTCATGGCCTACCAAATCCCAGGAAGCAGCCTAGTCCTCCTGCCTGACTCAACACATTCTAAAGAAAGCTCAGTGAAAGCCAGGAACGAGAAGAGAAACTAGTAAATATCAACATGAACCCAGCCTGCCAAGTACCTTGAGGACTGACACTGCACTTGCCTCTATAGGGCCTTTCGATTTTCCAGAGATTGAGCATGCGCACGCTCATGTCTGTACACACACACACACACACACACACACACCAAGGAGGCCTGAGAAATGCTTTTAGAGGAAGAAAAAGGAGTTTGAATTTTCTTTGATTTTAAAACCACATCCACAGAGGCAAGGTGGATATGTAAGAACAGGGAGCAATTCTGAACTTTCTATTTTCTTTGTAATAAAAAGATGAGTCGTGATGGGTTCTTGCATCCTTCTGGCTGGGTCTTTGAAGCTGGGGCCCTTTAAGGTCCCATTATAAATACTTTTCATTCCCATGTTCCATAATTCTAGCTGAGCAACAAGATTAGAGTCGGCATGTAGGTAGACCCCTTCCCCCACTCTTGGAGAATTGGTGTTTTCCCAATTAACTTAGGTGATGGAACAGAAATTGCAAGATGAAAATAACCTGATGATCTTTGAACCCACAAACCTGATCACTCTAAACTTCCAAGCAAACTCATAAAAACGAGGAGTGGAAATCAGTGCAGAGATCCCCACATAGTGTGCTTTCTCATCATCATCTCCAGCCACCCCTTTAATGCCGCCCTAACCTCTTATCCCTACTGAAATATTTCTCATTCCTTGAACCATTCATGTTTTTCCACATTCATTATCTTTGTTCATCTGCTGAACTACTTGTCATTAAAAAAGCCTAGGTCATTAACTGCAAACCTCATACAGTCACTTTGGAAAAGGCTTTGCCAATTTCTTAGGAAGTTAAACATATACTTACCAATGACCCCAAAATTCCATTCCTAGGTATGTACCTAAGGTAAAGGAAAACAAGGCCCACGCAAAGACCTGTACATGAATGTTCATAGCAGCTTTATTCATAATAGCTTCAAGCCAGAAACATTCCAAATGCTCATCTGTTGAATGGCTAAACAAACTGTGTTACATCCACACAATTGAATACTACTTCAGCAATAGGAAGAAACAAACCACTGATACAACAAAATGGTGAATCTCAAAAGCATTATGCCAAGTAACAGAAGCTAGACACAAAAGTTTATATGTCAAATAGTCCCATGTATGTGGTATTCAGAAAGAGGCAAAACTATAGGGACAGAAAGCAGATCAGTGATTGTCAGGGACTGGGGTGAGGGGGAGTGTATAGACAGCATTTGGGGGTGACCACTTTTATATTTTGATTGTGCTGGTGGTTATATGATTGATAATGTATTTGCCAAAATCATCATCCCAAACATTTAAAAAGGATGACTTTTACTTGAGTGTATAGACAGCATTTGGGGGTGACCACTTTTATACTTTGATTGTGCTGGTGGTTATATGATGGTAATATATTTGCCAAAATCATCAACCCAAACATTTAAAAAGGATGACTTTTGCTGAATAAAAATTGTTGTTCAGTCATCCCAACTTAAAAAAAAAATTCTGGCTCATAGATCAGTCTCTTTTAGATACTGTCAGTTGTAACCATAAATCTCCAGTATAGTCCTCCAGTATAGCATTCACCACCTTAAACTATAGTATAAACACATCACCTGAGGACTTTGTTAAAATGTGGATTGCAATTCACTGGATCTGGAGTAGGTTTGCAGATTCTGCACTTCTAACAAACTCCAGGATGGTGCTTGTGCTGCTGGGCTGCAGACCATCCTTTGAGTAGATGGCCTTGTACCACACTTTGCAGTTTCTATGTTGGAACCTTAAATACTTGTTAGATGATTGGGTTGCCCATGTGGTCCTGGATGTTGAATATTGCCTTTCTCTTGAGGAACCTGGTCATGTCCCATACTTCTGCTTGTGGGTACATAGGGAAATCACAGGATATGATGACATTTTCTATAGTCCACTGTGAGCCTTTTCCCCCTAGTCCACTGTGAGCCTTTCAAAAGCAAAGTCTGTGTGCTGTTCATTTGCTTTTTTACAGATGATCATCGGCTCCTGATAGGCACTCTGAAAAGCTCTGTGGAGTGGAGGGATGAGTGCAGTAACACCACAAATTAAAAAGTCAGGTCCTTTTCTTAATCAGTAGTAACTGGAAGAATATCAAGCTTTCGAACGTAATGAGTCCATTGAATGCAGTAACTAAGTCAGGAGCCAGGCAGACACTATAATCAGTACACATCCAAAGTTAACTGGCACTTGTCTATCAGTAGGCCTGTGTGTTTCCTAAAGCCCTCTCCTTTCTTTAGCAGAAGCTGCCCCATAGTCATCTCTTCCACCCCCTGGCCCATTGCCTGCCATTCTGTCATTATTCTCATAGGCCTGTCGATTATTGGGATCAATGTGTCTCATTGTTGTACTAATGATCCATATTCAAGCTGGATCTCCAAGGTCTTAGGGATAGTTGAACTTACTATGCCTGGAGCTCTTAGCTGGACAAGTCTAAAGGTAAGCTGACTAGGTGTGGACAGTTAAGGGACAGTCCATGGTCAACCAACCTAAGTTCTAGACCTGGTTTCATCAGTAACTATCTTTGTGATTTGGCCAAGTCATGTACCCTCTCTAAGCCTCCATTTTCTCCTCTGAAAAATAGGAACTGGGGTGAACCAGGTGATGGCAAAACTAGTCTTAATCCTTAAAAATCTGAGATTTGTGAGTCATAAAACCTTACCCATTCCTGCTGAAAGTAGTATGAGGGTTTAAAGATAGCTCAAATTCTCCTCATTTAACTGGATAAAATCCCAGTCCAGATGGTTGGTGTCTCCAGAATGACATACTCTTTACACATGAGGACTTGATTTGCCAAGTTACCCCACTATTTGCATCTCACATTCTATCCCAACAGATTTACTCAAGAGGGAAAGGCTTATATGAAAATAATCTCAAAATAAGACTACTTGGGGGAACTTTTCTGGCCATGCTAATTATCGACTTCAGCCTTGTGTGGTTTCAGATGGACAGCTGTGTATGAATATTAATTTTTCTTTGAGGGCTTTTAAAAAAGATTTCTTTGTTTTCATAACACAATCAAGAGAATTGGTGATTCTGACAAAACAGCAATTAAATGTGTGCCACATCTCAACTTGTAAAATGACATGAAGTTTCTGGAAACAGGTCATCTTAAATGCAATTTGTTTCCTTTGTCATGTTATTGATGGAAACAGTTATGATCTTAGCTCTTCAGTCCTTTCAAACAATTTTATTTTAGAATCTTTCTCATCTTCTTTTGAGGTTACCTGTCTAAGTGCCAACATGTTAATTTTTGCCCATTGCTCTGACTTATTTAATTTAACAGATCCTAATTTTTCCATTGTTTATTCTGATTTTTGTTCTTCACTTCTCTCTCACATGTTGGATTGTTTATAGATCTTCCCACTGTAATTTTCTGTACCATCTGGTTAAGTTGTGTGGCCAACTTATCATCTGATCTCCAAAGATTCATGCTCCTCTTCAGCTGGTAAGTGGTTTCCTAGCCAGGACTGCATTTCCCAGCGCCCTTTGCATCAGGCAGGGCTATAAGACTAGTTCTGGCCATCGGCATGTGAGTGGAAGTGGTGTGTCACTTACTGAAGAGATTAAGAAGCAGGCTCACCTTCTTTATGGTCTTTCCTCATTTTTCATCTCAATGAGGAACTCTTGAAGGACTAGAGGAGGGTCAGGCCACCAGTAAAAATGAGGCAGTCTTGCCTTAGCTGGATTGGTTCAGTGGTTAGAACAGGGGTCCTCAAACTTTTTAAACAGGGGGCCAGTTCACTGTCCCTCAGACCGTTGAAGGACTATAGTTTAAAAAAAAACTATGAACAAATTCCTATGCACACTGCACATATCTTATTTTGAAGTAAAAAAACAAAACGGGAACAAATAGAATATTTGTATTTGCATGTGGCCCGCGGGCCGTAGTTTGAGGACCCCTGGGTTAGAACATCAGCCCATAGACTGAAGGGTTGCAGGTTTAATTCTGGTCAAGGGCGCATACCTGGGTTGTGGGACATGTGTGGGAGGCAACCAGTTGACGTGTCTCTCTCACCTTGATGTTTCTCTCTCATTGTCTCTCCCCCTTCCTTATACTCTCTCTAAAAATCAATGGGAAAAATATCCTGGGGAGAGGATTAACAAAAAATAAAACTAAAAAATGAGGCAGTCTTAATGCATAGATGACCACATGGAAGGCCATCAGACACACCAGCACTGGGCTATCCATGAGAGGGAAATAGCATTTCTTTTATGTTCTGTCACTGAGTTTACCGAGATGATTTGTTAGTTTTATTTACTGAAGAAAGATCTAGAGCAGTGGTTCCTAATATGGGGCATGCGCTCCACAGGGGGGCAATGTGATTTTTAAGGGGGGCAACTCGAGAATGAGTTATTAACAGTGAATTTTTTTGCATTTCTTATGGTTCTAGGGGCTTCATATACAGTATATAAATATATATTGTGACATATTTATGCATTTCAGTTCTCTATTATGTTTTGAAATGTTATTTGCTATTTTTTTATATCACTTCATATTATTTTTTAAAACAATTTCTTAGTGATTTCTTCCCCATTACTTCAACTGTCCTTTCGTTCTTTTATTTTTCTCTTTCATGGATGCCATGTTCTTTGGAAGCTTGTTTAGACCAACTTAATGGCCTTTTAGGCTTCCTCCACATGAACAGGAGTTCACTTTTTGAATAATACTAATTATATGTCATGTGGGGGCAGGGGGGGAGGAATCAGGATTTTAGAGATGCTTAGGTGGGGCATGGCCAAAGCCATGTTGGGAACCACTGGGCTAGAGGATTCAACACTAATGTAAATTTTAGGAGACAGGTTAGGATCTTCTGTGTTCAGATGTCCCCTTTTGCTCATGTGTAAAAGGCTGCTGGATTATTTTGGATTTGTGAGGAGTGGGTGTAGGAGATTAGAGTTGACTGAGGGGAACAGTGTATCATGTGAAGCATAGAGTCAAGTAAGAGGGAAAAGACCTAGATTTCAGGTCAGGCTCTGCTCCTCTGCCTCTATTACGTTGGTCTGGTTACTTAATTGATCTGTGCTTCAATTTCTTGTCGGTAACATTAGTATAATAGCACTTTCTTTGTAGTCTTGTAACAGACCAAATGATGAATTACTTAGGTGCTTAACACAGAGCCTGGAATATTTTGCCAAATGTCAGTTATTCATCAATCTCTCTTAGTTTTTAAGCAAAACTGGTAAATTACTATAAACTTGTTCATTGAATCTTCACCATGTAGAGCAATGTCTGGCACATAGAGGTTCAATAAATAATCATTATCTGAAAGAACAAAGATCCAGTTTTTTTGTTTTGTTTTTGTTTTTAAAAAATATATATTTTATTGATTTTTTACAGAGAGGAAGGGAGAGGGATAGAGAGTCAGAAACATCGATGAGAGAGAAACATCGATCAGCTGCCTCCTGCACACCCCCCACTGGGGATGTGCCTGCAACCAAGGTACATGCCTTTGACCGGAATTGAACCTGGGACCCTTGAGTCCACAGGCCGATGCTCTATCCACTGAGCCAAACCGGTTAGGGCAAAGATCTAGTTTTTATCCTGTTTTTCTTTTCATGTACTATTGGAAGCATTTTCCTATCAGTTATTTGTAAAAACCTGATTTTAGAATGGTTGCTCTGGTCAATCTATAGTAATAAAAGGATAATATGCTAATAAGACCAACGACTTCTGGACGTCATTCCGGATTCCTTCCTGATGAAGCCAGGGCTGGAGGGAAGCCAGCCAGGTCCTGGGTGCTGGAGGGAAGCCTGTGCTGGCAGCTGGGGGAAGGAAGGCCTACTCTTGCATGAATTTTTGTGCATCGGGCCTCTAGTAATTAATAAACACATTTAGAGCTCGTATACCTAATAGTGAAATTCTCTTCAATGTTGTCAGCAGGTAATCACTTTCTCTAAAGATGCTGATGTTGAGCAGTATATATTTTGCAGTTTTTCTTAGGTAATATATCTAGAGTCCGCAGCATATTTTTTGAACACTGGCTAGGGTAGCAAATCGTCAGTTATTGCAGGTGAATTAGATTATTGGAAATAGTCACAAGTCACTTCTGAACAAGTTGTTGAATATGAGGGATGGTTTGGCTTGAAGAAAAGAGCCTAATGCATAGATTTAAAATAATGGCTCTGATTTCATAGAGTAAAACTCCAAAGTTACACTGAGCAAAAGAATTCATGTTGGAGTAAGTGGATAGGCATACAAGGGGGCTGCTTTGAAAAAAAGTGACTTATTCAAATCTGTATGTTCCACAATTTTAAATCATACAGCAGGTCAGTGGAAAACCATTCAATTTCAAAGAGATATTCATGATCAAACTTTCACAAAGTTTGCCTCTAGAAACAAAAACTCTTGGTTTGACATTTTGGTTAAAGAGCCCAAAGGGAACTCTGTTGAGAGTTCAATATAGAAAGTCTTCAATTTCTGGTTTTCAGAAGACTAGCTGGTTGAGAAAATTCAAATACTGCCATGGGGTAATATATCTTGGATAGATTTTTTGAGTTCCTTCTAAATATTTGGGTTCCTACTAAATATTCGATCCTACAGTGATATCAAAGAGATGGTAAGACCTTTACTTTCTGGGAAATAAAAACCTAAAGAGAGAAGGGCAATATCATTATCACTATGTAATGCTCTATAATACATTTTAAGAATTTGACGAGAGAGCCAAGCAGGGTTCTTTCATTGCCTGATACTCATTGCCACCTTCAGAGAGTAATAAAGTTATTTATATACCTATAACAACTTTACAATTTACAAAGAAATTTCATATACTGTATTCCATTTGATGTCCCAACTGGCTAAGTAAACGTGATTACCTCTAATCACGTGATTACCTCTAGTCACGTGATTATTTCAGATGGAATAAATAACCAGAGGCTGAAAGGGAGTGTGATTTGTCCCAGGTCACTCAGTAGATAGTGATTTATCTGGGACACTACGTACACACCGACCTGGGACGCTAAGAAGTTCACAGTGTACTTTTCTTTAATCTCTTTGAAACAGCGCAACATTTTGATTCACTGGTTTTATAAACTGGCTTCAAAACATACAATGTGATATGGTCTCTCAGCTCTATAGTCCTCTCAAACTGAGCCACATGTGAGGAAAAAAAGGCACATTCTTACAAGCCATTCTCTATGGAGAAGCTAAAGTCACACTTAAAAAAAATGTATCAGGTTATGTCCCTCCCCTGATTAAACCCCCAGTGGTTTTCCAACTCACCTGAAATAGCACCCATGTCCTCACTAGTCCTAGAAGCCTATGTTCTGTCTCCCACCTAGTGCTCATTCTCATCTCTGACCCTTTCCTTTTCTCTACACCAGCCCACAAACCTTGCTCCTGTTTCTTGAACCAAAAACTCATTATTGCCTTATAGTTCTTGTAGCTTCTGTTATTTTACATGCTGCTGGGGTGCCATTGGAATGTTTTAAGCAAGAAAACGACATGATTTGTTTGCTGAATGGAGGAAGGAATTGGCAGTGATCTGTGGTGGCTGGGAGTAGGGGAGAGGCATCACCCTTCTAGCCCTTATGTATGATGCCTTTTCACCTAAAATAACCCAAAGTCATCATTTGTTTAACCAATTTCTTCAAAGCCGCTTGCATTCGATGCCCAGACAAATTGTCCCAGGAACATTGTACTCACATAGGTTGAGATCAAGGTCTTTCTCATGGAGGCTGGACTCATTGTCATTAGGAGGGAATTTCAAAAACCATGACTCAAAAAGCGGCCTCAGTGCTGAAGCAGGTCTCTTCAGGGACTGTTCTCCTACCACCTGTGTTGTATCAAGATGCTTCTCCAGGTAGAGGCACCGATATTTAAAGACTTGAGAGGGGAGAGATCTGAGGGATGTCAAGGAGCCCAGTGCTGAGGGAATCACACTATTGAAGTGCATTCAGTGTATTTCCACCCAACAGCTAAGTCAGTGTTATTAAGCGCAGGAGTCGTCCAGACAAGCTATGCCTCAGGAAAAAGATTTCACCATTTAACTGGGGGTGTTAAATTGCTGCAACTCTGACTGTGGATCAGAAATAGCTGTTCATAATGACGACTGCAGAAGGCTTTGTATTAAACTGGTCATTCCTCAGCTGTCAGAGGTAGCTGTATATGGAGCCAGATCCAGTGCTCTATACTAACTGTGAATCATGATTTCAGGTATTGGAAAGGGCCTTCTCTTGCTGACCCAGCGAAATACTTTGCCTGCCTGCTCAGTGGTTCAGAAAATTATTTTAAGAGCAGACAGATTCATGATAGACCCATACAATGAAATTCTGAGGATTGAGAATGATCTAGACTTACATATAATGGCATGAAAATCTATCCAAGATATATTAAACTGTGAATCATGATTTCAGGTATTGGAAAGGGCCTTCTCTTGCTGACCCAGCGAAATACTTTGCCTGCCTGCTCAGTGGTTCAGAAAATTATTTTAAGAGCAGACAGATTCATGATAGACCCATACAATGAAATTCTGAGGATTGAGAATGATCTAGACTTACATATAATGGCATGAAAATCCATCCAAGATATATTATCAAATGAAAATCAATACTACAAGTTCATATAGTTTTATAAAAATTGCAGATAAACATCTATTTTTTACAGCTTTATGAAGTACAATGGACATATAACATCGTGTACATTTAAGGTGTGATGACTTGATATGGGTATACATTGCAGAATGGTTACCACAATAAAGTGAATTAGCACATCCCCTTCACCTCACATAATTACCATTTCGTGGTGACGATGAGAACATTAAAGCTCCACTCTCATTGCACTTTCAGATATGTAATAGAGCAGCGGTCACTAACCTTTCGGACCTCACGGACCACCAGTGTTCCGCAGACCACCGGTTGGCGACCACTGTAATCGAGTATTGTTAATTATTGTCACCGGGCTGTGCCTTGGATCCCCAGCACTTGTCTATCTTACAACTGAAAGTTTGTACCCCTTTGGCCAGCATCTCCTCATTTCCCTCACTCCTCAGCCACTGGCAACCACTCATGTCTCTGAGTTTGATGTTTTTAGATTCCACACATAAGTGGTTTCATTCAGTACTTGTATTTCTGTGTCTGACTTATTTCACTTAGTGCAATCCCCTCAAGGTCTATTTATGTATATATATATTTAAGGGAGACAAAGGAGATAAGTGTGACTATTGTACACCTGAATGTCATCAGGGGTAACTAATGGGACTTAGGATTTCCTGTGCTTCCCTGCAAGGGCACGTCCTGGTGGGCAGGAATGCATACAGATGGACACCTCCTAAGGTAGTCATTTTCAAATCGGTCTGAAATGCTAGTAAGACAGATCAGAGTGGAATTCTCTCACTGAGATGCAAGAGAGGAAGCAGATCTTTTTGTATCCCTGCTCCCCTGTCCCTCCAGCCCCCTGCATTTGTCCCCAGGCATCTCCTGGGAACAATGAAAACAAGGAAACACCATTTGGATAATGGCCCTGGGGTGTGGGGAGCAAGCCCTGGAGTTGGGTTTTACAACAGTGACCTTAAAAACAGCCGTCTGTCTAATGAAAAATCCAACTAGCCAGGACTGCATTCCTTCAAGTGTGCTGTGGTCACAGCAGCCAAGGTATTAAGTTAAATGTTAAACAAATGCTAAGGAATCCGGTCTAAGACTTAGTATCTTTGTGTCCTTTGGTGCCATGAAACTTTACTGCTAGAGTGGACAGATCTGAGGAGGCTATGATTGCAAAGCCAGCAGGATATTGTGCAGCTGTTACGCACAAGAGCAGATCCCGTTACTCAGGGAGAGCCGGAGTGCGACTGTTTACTGCCTGTGGGCTGGAGAGGGCTTTAGTCGGAGCTTTGAGAAATGACGTGGAAAAGGTTTTTATTTGCAGAGCTTCTGTATGATGGCTGCTGAGTTGTTTTCCAAGAGCTCAGACCCCAAGAATGCATTTGCATGGACAGAGAAGGTGGGTGGCCTCGACACACTGGGTGCCACCCCAACTTACAATGATGAGTTGTTTCCCTTTTATGTATTGCTAGGCCAGTTAAGGCTTTATTTGAAAAAATTAAATCTGCTGTAGAATAGCACAAGTTTGAGCACTGCTGCCTGACCTATCCATCGGTGTGCTGGAAGTGGAAGTGCATTTGGATTGGGTCAGTGCTGATTTCTGTAAGCTCAGAGTTCATATTCAAACCAGAAATATTGCCCTAACTGGTTTGGCTCAATGGATAGAGCGTCGGCCTGGGGACTCAAGGGTCCAAGATTCGATTCTGGTCAAGGGCATGTACCTTGGTTGTGGGCACATTCCCAATAGGGAGCGTGCAGGAGGCAGCTGATCGATGTTTCTCTCTCATCAGTGTTTCTAACTCTCTATCCCTCTCCCTTCCTCTCTGTAAGAAATCAATAAAAATATATATGTAAAAAAACAACAAAAAACAAAACAAAACAGAAATATTTTTGTCCCTGAGAAGGAAAGGGAAAGTTTTATGGATTAACCTTTTGTCTTAGATGTGATCATTTATTTGCGGCAGTGAGCTAAGATAAAGCTTTAATTAAATGAATTATTGTTAATTGTAGAAAGCTCAAAAAATGTCACTCTGCACAAAGACAAAAACAACGCATCGCATTCCCGCAGTGGGAGAAAACTACCAGGAACATTTCCTTTAAGCCTGTTTTCTGTGCACCCATCTATGTGCTATGTATCGGACTGGGTAGCGAATGTAAAGTTTATTTCCTCTTCCTACTGTTTTACATTACATTGTGAGCCTTCCCCCCACTGTTAAAAGTTCCATTGTGTGGAAGTATAATTTACTTTACTACTATGTCCTTTTTGGATATTTAGGTTGTCTTAAATATTTTACTTGTATGAATAATGCAGGGTACCTCTTTGTAAATGAATATTTAATAGTATCTTATATTTTTTTATCAGATAGAGGACTAGAATTATGATTACTGAGTAAAGAATAGAGAGGTTTTTCTTTGAAGCTAACTGCATGTGTGTGTGGGTGAACACACACTCACACACACACACACACACACACACACACACACACACTGGCGCTCAGCTTCAGGACAGTGTAATCCACCTGTGGGGGATGTGGTTGCTGCTACTGCTCCCTGCTGAGCAGTACACATTTGCATTACTATTGCTTTTCTTGGGGGTAAGATGGGGGGGAGAATTTGATCCATCCATTTAAGAAATATTTATTAAGCACATATTATGTTATGGGCCCTATTCTATAAAAGGGGGGAGTGTAGTAGAAATAAAACACAGTCCTTGCTCTCATTGAACTTATATTTAGCAGGGAAACTGGTAATAAACAAATGCATAAATGTACAATGTACATCATTATGTGATTGCAATAAGCTGTTATTACAAAAAGCATCAGCGGAGTGGGGGGTGGCTGTGGTGAAATCTGCCACCAATTATCTCTGAGGCCCCTTTCAGATTCCTGGGCAAGATGTACTCTTCAGTTGGGCCCCTTTATTTTGTAGCTAAGTACATTCATTTATTAGTTCATTACTTTGTTCTGCATAATCCCTTTAGGATTTGCAGTTCTTTATTACAAAGTGGTCCCCAAATTAGTGCGGTGTTTTTATTCTTTTATTACATTTCTCGTAATAATTTGTATGCCACAGAATTTACTTGAACAAAAGATTCAATATGGAGAGTCATGATGACTTGAGATCTTTGCATGTTTTCTTTCTGTTTTTGTTGTTTTCTTTCAATAGGGCTAAGGAATAGTAAAGGAGAATAGTACCTTCATGCCATCTTTAGTGTTTGTCAATGTTTGGTTAGAGGAGAAAAAAGAGATTTCTGAAAATCTTAACTGCTTCAAATATTCAGAGTACATGTTTAACATGACAGATATAATTATGAGGATTGTGTAAAGTGCTTAGAACTGTGCCTGGCCCATAAAAAAGGCTCAGTAAGTTTTACATGTTGTTGTGATTGATTATTTTATGCTGAGTTATCACTGTATCTCTGAGAATTGCTCCCAGACTCTTGGGTCAGATGAACTATGTCTTAGGGTCACTTTCTTACTCAATTTTGCATAAGCACATTCATCTAATAGTTCTGTTCTCAAGCATCCTAGCAGATCTGATTTTTGTCTCCTCTCTCTTTTCTTAAAATCTTCAGGTAAAGCCTTGTGATTTTCTGGCTACAACAGTTTCCCCTCTCTTTCCTAAGACAGATACTTATTACACTTAGACACGATTTCTACTCTGCCCCGCTCTCCTGGTTCAGTGTCTTTCTGGTGACCTCTGTGAGGTGAGACCCGCTGAGACGATCGATTTTTTTTTATGACTGTCCATCCCACAGGATTATAATATTTTGTGCACCCCACCCACAGTGGCATCCTTCACCAGTTCTCCAGTTATCGGGTGATTGGAAACATTTTGAAACATGAATTCTTATTTTGGTTAATGAACTTTGGACTTTCTTGGGAGAATCTCCCCCATCTCATGCTCACAAATAAATTTCCTAGGGGTTTCTTCTTCTTTCCCTTCCTTTCTTCTCACACATTCCATGCTGGGGAGTTCTGCGTGGGCATGTGGGCAGGTTGATTTTCACTTTGGCTGCACGCTGAAATTATCTTCCGCAGTTGAGAAAATAGTGTTGCTGGGTTCCCAGGCCCAAAGATTCTTTCTGAATCTGTCTGGGGCAGTGGTTATCAGAGTGTGCTTTTGTGTGTCTTCACCAGCCTTCTGGTTGATTCTGATGGCATGCCAAAATGTAAGAACCACTGGTCTTGGGTGTGTGGCCTGATCCTGGGCCTTTAATGAGATAATTGTCAGGTGCAGCCGCTGCTAAGAATCCTCTGGATCAGGTCATCTTAAGACATATTGGCATTTAAAAAGTAATCAAACTTTTAATGACAAGGGTTCTGTATAAACAGAAGTAAAACTTTCATTCATTGGTAAGCTCCTACTTGTGGACACATGGTAGGCTGAATTATCACACTGCCTCTGAATGAAGCTTGTATGAAAGACTTGACAGACGAGACTTGGAATCAAATGTATTGATTTGCATATTGATTTTCTTTGAAACTTGTGGTTGCCACTGTATATCACACCCGAGCAGCGTCTGCTCTGTTTTGATAAGAAAGATAATTCAGGTGGTTGGGCTTATTGCTTAGGCTGTTAAATTGCAAAATGAAATAAAAGGTAACCATTTTCTTTTACAGCAGGTGGAGGAAAGGTTCAGATTAAAGTGAAAATGACTAGACTGAGTGTTGACAGGATGTATTTATTCCCCTGGATCTAACAGTTCTGTTTATCTCTAAAACATCCTCAGGCAATTCTATAGCGGTGCGTCTCTACTTTAACATACCTTGAATCCCCTGGAAGGCTGTGGAATACAGGTCCCTGCGCTCCATCCAGAGTTTCTGATTCAGTAGGTCTAGGGTCAGACAGCTGACAAGTTCCCAGGGGACTTGGCTGCTCCTGCTGGTGGTGGTGGGGGACACACTTTGAGAACCACTGTTCTCAAGCATTTTAGATTATATCTCATAGTACAATAGTACATTATTACATAGGGTATATCTGAGAGAAAATTGTAAAAATGATCTTCCAAAGGTTACCCAAGAATGTGCTTTTTCACAGGGTGTAGAATGTGCTAGAATGATACCAAAAATGTTTGCTCTAAATACAAATTTCTTACTCTCCTTATTCCATTTGTAGCTATGGGGCCCCATAATAATATAAAACAGCTATCCAACTCAGAGATTTGACCTTACCATGTCCCCTCACATCATGGGAATATTGTCTGCAATGCTGAACTAACATCATTTTCCAGTTCATATCCCACAAGGATTTATATCAACTAGTAGTGACTAGCCACGTCTGTTTTCTGGGTCCGTGGCATCTACAGCGAGAATACCCAAAATTAGATTGTGAACATTTCCATTGCTACGGAATGCTCTCAGCTTTAGCATGTCCAAATCTATCATGATAAGCCCATACACCACTGAAAAGGCAGCCTTTGTACATAGAAACTCTAAGTTACATAAATCCTGTAAGAGAAAAAAGGAGATTCCTATATCCTACCTCCTAACTGCAAGGAATTTACCATGGAAGCTGGCAGATGCGATGAACCAGGGCTCCTCCTCAACTAGAACTGGTGGTTGATCATTTATGAGCCCCCACTGCCTGGCACAAGGTGGTGGTCAATAACTGTCAGCTGCACTTAAGGGGAAAGAGATTTTGGAAAAGTTCATTTAACGTGGGTCTGAGAATGGGCGCCTATGGAAGCCCCGATGGAGGTTTGGGGAAGCCGGGGTGGATCTGGGGCAGTTACGGATCGCTCCTAGGGCGACGAGGGCTTCGTTGGTCATTATGATTACTGTTCCCATCCTACTTACAGTCTTTCCTTGCGGTAAGCAATGTGTGGGGCCAGGCTTGTTTTTAAAGCACAATCTTCAGGGGTTGTCCCTTTATAGCCAGTTCCTTTACTTCAAGAAGCGGGTAATACCTGGTGGTACCAATGGAATGTTACTGAGGGAAAGAGAGATTGAATTTTTTTGTATTTATTTTTTAGCTGAGACCTCAAGACACGAGCCCTGAGAGACTGCCTATTTCAATTGCAAAGATAATTATGTTGATTGTCACATGGCTATATCATGATGTGCATTTACTTCTTCTGAGCTGCTTGGTGCGACTATTCTAAGGTGACAGGTATTGTTAGTGGTGCTGCTGGTTAGGTCACTGGAGGGGCATGTGTTCCTCGCTCTGCAGAGCCATGTGGACTGGGGAATAGCAGCAATTATTTGTGATTCTCCCCCAGATGTTGGTCTGAGGAGGAGGGACTGGTGTGTGAGGCTGATGTGGCAGCTGAGTCTCTGTTTCATTTAAAGATGGGCTCCTCCATTCTCCCTACATTGGGCCAAAGGAGACATTTTATTATTTTTAAAATTTTCTTTACTTACTGTAACATAAATTCATACTCCTTGTAAAATAAATAAAAAGATGCCTGGCCTATGTGACTCCGTGGTTAAATGTTGACTTAATGAACCAGGAGGTTATGATTCGATTCCTGCTCATGGCACATGCCCAGGTTTCAAGTTCAATCCCCAATAGGGGGTATGCAGGAGGCACTAGGGGAATATATCATTTAGACCCTTCTTTCTCTCCCTCCCTTCTTCTCTCTAAAATCAATAAAAACATATTTTGAAAAAAGACAATACAGAAAGGAATAAAGTAAAAAATAAATCACCTGACACCCAATGACTTTGAGATGACTCTTTAAAAATTTAGGTATTTACCTTTCTAGATTTTAAATATATCCTTGGCCGTACCAGTCAAAAAGATTGGATTGAGCTTTATTTTCCACAATTTATATTTAAAAACAATAAATTTCATTGCAGCTCCTACATATTAAATTAGTATTTTAATAATATGTTTCTTAACCCATTAGCCCCATAGAGATTCTGATGTGGTGCCTAACTCTGCTGAAACATGCAGTTCATGATTTGAAAGACCAAAAAGCTAGTAGGGAACTATCACTACCTTTGGCTTCATTGGAAATTATGAGAGCATATTGAAGAGGCTAGGAAAATGTGAGCCCATTGGCCCTTGAATGTAACAGAGTTCTGAGACATTTCCCTCTAAGGGGATGAGGAAACTGGACATGCAGATGGGGGTTTAATGTTGGCCTATTCACTCAGCGGACATCTGTACTGACTCTGGGTCAGAAATTGGTGTCCCAGAGATGAAGCAGATGCAGCACTGCTCACACTGACTCTGGGTCAGAAATTGGTGTCCCAGAGATGAAGATGCAGCACTGCTCACCGTGGTGGGCATAGCCTTTACACAAGTTATGATAAGATGTGATAATTATATTTCAGGGATTTTGGAGAGAAAGCTGTGGGACCACAAAGGGTATGACACAGTGATTAATTCTTCCTGGAGGCACTAGGGGAATATATCAGTTAGATCCTTTTCTCTTGCAAATGAAAACTCAACATAAACTTAAACAAAAAACAAAATCCTGCCCCTTCCAAAATCCAAATAGTAGTGTCATTAGAAATGTGCCTCTTGTTTTCCTTGTTTTGACTATTTCTTCCTCGGTAAAGGCTCTATTTTTTTGCAAGCTCTTTCCATATGATGGGGGAATATGGTCTGCTACTTTCCCCCGTCCTATAGCTGCAGGATGACTTCATCAGATTATTTTGTCCAGGCCTCTTTCCTAGAGGTGTGGAGGAGTTCTAGGGAGAAGGTGTTCTGGCCCAGCTGGTATCACCTGTCCATCTTTGAACCAGTCCCTGTGTCCAGCATTTTCATTGGCTAGGTTTAGGTCACATGACCTTTCCTAAAGCCTCCCTTGAATGCTATGTGCTGAGAGTGGGGAAGGGATGTGTCCTAAGCCAGCAGGAATGGATGCTGGCAGCTGTCCGCTATTGGAAGGGCTTCCCTGGAGGTGACACTTGGCTTGCACTTTGCAGGGTGAGTGGTCCTTCTTACCACGTAAAGGCTTTGAGTGTCAGGGGAATGATTTCGGTGGCGGCATTAGAGTATGCAAAAGAGAAGGCAGATGGGATGAGGCCACAAACAGAGGAGACATGAATGCAAACTGTGAAAGGCCTTTGAGACTACACTAAGGAATTTGCATGAAGGTGCCAATGGAAGCTTTTAATGGCTAAGTGATATGGTTAGTTTTGACTCTTAGGACGACAGCTCTGGTGAAGAGGACTTGATGATGGATTTGAATGGGGAGAATCTGGTTTTGTCAGAAAGAGGTATAACTCTTAGAGTGTGGCACACTCCCATTTGCCAGCTCCATAATGGAGGCCTGGGGCACCTGGCTGAGGATTGTGGAGGAACAAATGTCAATGGGCTAGCAATGTCTGTCATCTGAATGGGACGGAGGATGGTAGGGTACAGCCTATGCATTCGATGACCCTGATCAAGCTGTTGCAAATGAGGGATTATTACAATTTTAACCCCCTACCTTTTTTTTTCCAAAAAGAAAAAGAAATTTTTTAACAACTTGCATGTCCCTTATGTATTTGTTTAGTTATTACCATCACCATTTTATTATTTGTTGGCAGTAGAGTAAGATAGTCACATTTCAATATGGCTCCCCTTATATATCAATGAAACAACAAAACATTGCTATTTGATCCAATATAAGTGGAACATATATCTGTTTTTTAAAGTAAGAAATTCCTGCTTAAAAGTGTTTTCCTGAGAGTGTTCTGGGAACTGAATAGTGCCCGGTATTCCCTGTGGTAGCGGCTGTCACATGGCCCCTACTCTTCAGTCTTGAGATATAAATTTTCATCTAATTTCTCTTGGCTCGAGTTTTAAGGCATAATAAGAGATGGTATTAGATTGAACTAATTTTTTTTAGGTTTTGTTCTCTTGGTATATGGATGACTAGATTAATTTATAGTGCTATTAATCTGTTGCCCTTCATCAGCCATAAATTCAATTTCCTGCATTAAGGTATAATTCTAGAGGGGATAGAATAAGGACAGAGCCGAGGCCATGAATATCAAGTTGTTAAAGTTAAAGATGAATGTGCGAATGACTGTGAGGAACAAAATGAACTAATGGACTTTTTAAAAGTAAATATTTTAAAATGGACAGCCACTTAGTACCCTCTTTAAATGTATGAACATTCGTGGTGAAACCAGACTCTTCAAGATCTGATTCCTCCCTACCGTTTAAGCTGCTTCTGTCGACATCAGCCTGCTCCTACTTTATTTCTCTACCTGGCACGATTTTTTTTTTTGCCCACTCACCATTTTCCAAAGCCCAGTTCATTGGCCACTGCCAGGAGGCATTTACTGATGTCCCCTCCCTTCCTTCCTTCCTACACCTTAAACATCCGCCCATTATTTCACTCACCCCGCTTGACTGCAATGATTTGTTTGTCCACTTCTCTACTTGACTGTGAGCTTATTGTGATGTGGGGTATATTCTGCTCTGGTGGGAGATCCATAAACGCCTGCTGGATTGATTGAATGCCAGTGTCACAGGTATCTCAGAAGACTCTGAGCCTTAGTACACAGCAGCAGAAAAAAATTGAGATTAGCTCCTTTCCAGGCCTCCTAATGCCAGGGGCACGAAAGACCTCTGTGTGAAAAGGCTTCTAAGTCGAGATGTTTCTGTGGAGTCCAGTGGCCTCTTCATTAATTGTTGGCTGATTTGAAACAGGCACTGCCACCTCTGACATGGCTTAGTAGATCAAGGGGGCGTTACTCACTGTTGGGAATGCCTTGCTCTCCCCAAGTGCGGGGGAACATGCACTGTCTGTTGCTCGCTGCAGTGGCGGCCCAGGGTCAGGGCCTTTCACTGCTGATGCTCTGTGTGGGGCGTCTGGTGGATCACATGCCGCTTGTTCCTCCTGCCAGTGTTTTCTTCGTTAGAGTGCCGCCAAATGGAAATTATATTCTGACTGTTAACAAGCCGTGGTAACGTGAACCTCTCTATAAAAAATGAGTTAGCCCAAACCCAGGTGTAGACATAGAACCATTTCTCCACTCCTGACTTCAAAACGGGACTGGGGCCAAACCCTTGCTTGGTGACACTCTTCTGTCATCAGAGAGCGCTCTCCTGATCACCCTGTGTGAAGTGGCACGCCATCACTCTCCATCCTTTACCTGCTTTATTTTTCCTCACACCACTCACCACCATCTCTGCTCAGCGTCTTCCACTGGCTTCCATTTGTCTTGAAACAGAACCCGGACCCCTCGCCATGGCCTGCTGACCCTGTAGGATCTGCCTCTGCCTTTTTCTCGGCTGCCATGGCCCTTCCACTCCCACTTCCACTTGCTCATAAGCTCCGTCACACTGGCCTCCTCCTTCTTCTCAAAAGTAGGAGCTAAGTTCTGCTGCAGGACCTTTGCATATGTTCTTCCTCCACATGTTTGAATGGGTGATTTCTCCTCATTACTCATATTTCAGCTTAACTGTCCCTTGCAGTGGTTCTCAACCTTCCTAATGCCGCGGCCCTTTAATACAGTTCCTCATGTTGTGGTGACCCCCCCAACCATAAAATTATTTTTGTTGCTACTTCATAACTGTAATTTTGCTACTGTTATGAATCGTAATGTAAATATCTGATACGCAGGATGTATTTACATTGTTCACGACCCACAGGTTGAGAACCACTGTAAGAGGCTGTCCCTATTGATAGTGGTCCTGTTCTCCTCTCTCTTGTTCCATTTTATTACCCTCAAGGCACAGACCTGCTTTCTGAAATTATCCTGAAATGTTTCTTTAAGTGCACCTCCTTACACTGGCATCTTTTTACTTGTTTCCTGCTCTATCCTTACTCCCTAAATGATGTCTGAGTTTTGTTAGGTGTACCTTAAATATTTTTGAAATGAATGAATGAAGGCCTTGTGCATTAGGGTTATTTCACTAAAAGGAGTTTGTGTTCATAACATGACCACAGAAGGCCCTGGAGAAGGAACTCCAGACCCAAACTCAGTCTTTCTCACTCCATCAGGCAGGATAAGGTTAGGTCCTTTTAATCTCAGAATGTAGGGGGTCAGTTATTACTGTGTAGGAGGGCATTATAGCTAACCGTAAGGGAGAATCCCATAAATCAGCCACTCTGAATTTGAGGTGAAGGGGGAGAGAGAATTGGAGAGTGGTTAAGGAAGCAGTTAATTTATCATCTCTGCCAATATTTGAAAATCCACCATTAGCCTCTTGCTACTCCTTTTTAGCTGTATGTTTGTCCATCTTCCCTCTTTTTGCTATCTTACGCTGCAAAAAGTACGATGAGTGGCCACAGGATAGGATTTTGCCCAGTTAGTTTTCTAAGGCAGAGTCAGAACCTCTCGAATGCCTTTAGAGGCCAGAGAAATAGCAGAAATGGGTGCATTTCTGTGTGCCAGGAAGTAGAGTGGTGGGCAGGTGAGCTAGAGAGCATATTTCCACTGTCAGGGTGCACATTGAAGACAAGAGAAGTCAGCAGCCAGATTGGGCCCTTGGCTGGACAGCCTGGACACTTCTGATTTTATGACTGTTTTTTTTAACCAATCAGTCTCCTTTATGCAAACACTTGTTAACTTCAGTTCAGTGTCTGTTCACTTAAGATTTTGGTGCATAACAAACCAAACTGATTCATGTGTATAAAGAAGTAGGCTGGGATTTTTTTTTTTAATTGAGAGCATCCTAATTGCCCATTTTGTTTCCTTCTTTCACTTAAGGACTGGTACCTAATATGTGGTGGTTAATTAATCAGAATTAAAGATAAATTATTTGCTATGTTGTTATTTTCTCAAAATCCCAAAGTCCCCGTTTTCTTAGTATTATTTATGGATCATTTACATAGATGTTCTCCTAGAAGTATATTTGAATAAAATATTTGGAAATGTTATCTAGAGCTGTTTAAAAGAGGCTATCATGTTCCTAATTATTTCTAATAATAAAATTATTATAGGAGCATGTCTGTTTAAAAGAAGATTAAATTACCCATTATCTGATGATCAGTTGGAAGGGAGAAAGGACATCAGACAAATGGTAATAGTAAGTTTGTTCTCTGAATTTCAGAATATATTTCTTTTCCTGCTCCATGGGTACCCAATGTAGAAAATTTAAAATGATTAGCTGGAACCGTGGTTTGTAATGACAAATTCATATCAGGCAAGATTTGTACTAGATAAATTACCTAGCTATGAATCCAGATGATTTAAAGGTGAATTAATCGCCGTTAGGATTGCAATGCCAATGGAAAGAGGCTTGGTGACACGGACCAACACAGGCCTCAGGCAAGCCATTGGCTCTCTAGTAAACAACGCCTGTCCCCTGTACAGATAGCTAATTCCAGCAAGAGACTTCCGAGTCCAGTGTGAGTTATCGCCCTCGTCTAGACCTGTCCCCCGGGTACTTGTTTAAATTTAGCTCTATCTGAGAGTAACCGGGTTCTGATAGCTAAGTGCCGTTGAGTAGCCTATGTGAAATGGCGTGCAGCGTGAGAGCATGAGCACACGACAAGCTGTGTATCAACCAACCTTCTATTACTACCTCTTTTCCCACTTAAGGTTTAGCGACTGGGACTGAGAGGTGAAATTAAACTGTTCACCCCAAGACTTCTCTTTGCAGTAAAGTTAAGGCATAGTGATGGGCAAGATGATCTATCATTAGGATAGTAATCAGGGGACATGAAGGAGATATGCAATTTTTCTTTTAAAAAAATATTTTTATTGATCTTAGAGAGAGAGGAAGGCAGAGGGAGAGAGAGAAACATTGACGTGAGAGAGAAAAATGGATCAGTTGCTTCCTGTACACGCACCAGCTGGGGATCAAACCCACAGCCTGGGCATGTGTCCTGACTGAAATTGAACCAGTGACCTTTCGGTTCACAGGATGAAGCTCAATCAACTGAACCACAGTGGCAGGGCGGAGATATGTATTTTTCAATGTGCTAGTTCCTCACGCAGAGTGCTCCTTCTGATGAGGCACACTCTTCTGAGCCTGGCTTTGCTGCCAGTCCTTAGCCACCTGCGTTAGAATCAGCCTGGGAGCATGTGGACTGTGCAGATTCTGGAGGCCTGTCTCAGACCCGCTGGGTTGGAACCGCCATGGGGAGGGCTCAGGAGTCTGCATGGGAACAGGTATACTGGTACATATGGGGAACAAGTTAGTCTTCCTCCACTAAGTTCTCATTTATCTCCTTCATCTGCACGTGACCCACATGGGGGAAGGTTTTATTCCTCTTACATTTCCAGTGAGTCCTGCAGAGCTGGGGCTAATGATGCTGTTGACTGAATGAATGCACAAGTGCATTTCTACTTCATTTGCTTCTTTCACTGACCGTGGATATGATATATTGAGATTATGCTTTTGGTTTTAAACAGCAACGTAACACAGGAAAAAAGAGTAAAACTAGCCCATTTTAGGAAAGACACTTCAAATTTGAAAGCATGACATGTTAAATAGGCTACCCCCCCCCTTTTTTTTAAAAGTGCAGTTAGGTGAAATAGCACAGTCTGGCACAAAATAGATCTTCAATAAATATTTGTTGAATAAATAAGTGAATTAGTAGAGTATGCCTGTTACTAAGTGGTAGTTTTCTGGGGTTTTGAGCACCTTCCTAGGGGGCACGGTACTATAGGCTGAGCATCTGTGTTCTCCTAAAATTCATAGGTTGAAGCCCTGAAACGCAGCGCAATGGTATTTAGAGGTGGGTCTTGGGGAGGTGATTAGGTTTAGATGAGGTCATGAGGGTGGGGAGCCATGATGGGATTGGTGACTTTATAGGAAAAGAGATGAGAGAGACGATCTCTCTCTGCTATGTGAGGAGAGAACAAGCAAAGCATGAAGAGAGCCCTCACAAGCAACCAAATCGGCCAGCACCTGGTCAGACTGTGCCTCAAGAATCAAACCAGAAGCATAAGCCATAGATACCTGTTCCGTAAGCGTCCCAGTCAATGGTGTTTTGTTACAGCAGCCTGAGCTGACACGTGGCCATGGGTAAGGAAGGGCTTTCTGGAAAGATAACATCACCCCATGAGTCGGGGTGTGGGTCTGCTTTCTTCCCTAATCTTCAGATCCTGTCCTGTAGCAGGGGCTAAATAGATGGTTATTGAAAGAATGCTATCGGGCTTCAGCCCAAAGGAGCAACTGCAGGTTGGCAGATTTCTGGTCGGGGTGTGGGTCTGCTTTCTTCCCTAATCTTCAGAGTCCTGTCCTATAGCAGGGGCTAAATAGATGGTTATTGAAAGAATGACTGCTATTGGGCTTCAGCCCAAAGGAGCAACTGCAGCTTGTCAGATTTCTACATCCGAATGACTGGGCACTGGGCACACTGTGAGGAGCAGGGTCAACTCTGCACCCTCAGAGCCGACCTGCTTGCTCAGAGTTCTGACCCAGCCCTGTTTCCAGGGGTGAGTCTCGGGACAGACTCCGTCCGGGTTCCCCTGAAGGTGAGAGAGAACTTGAAAGAGAAGAGGGGATGTGGTGTGAAGGATGAGACAGGCCAGGCGGACTTCATAGCCACTCCTCTGTGTGTGGGCTTTGGGGACGCGTGGCTCCAGCAGTCACAGAGCTCTTTGTAGCCTTCCTCCTGGGACTCGTGTGAGGGGAAGCTATTGTCTCTGACGATATGGGGCCAGCCTCTACAAGAAGCAGGTTGATTTAGGTGGGTGGGCAGCCAAGGAGCACAGACAAGGAAACAGTTTGGAGTAGAACGTAAGCAGGTCTGTTTTGGAGACATACCACCTTCGGCAAATTCTAAAGTCACCCCAGCAGGTCAGCCTTGGTCTGTTCATCTACAAAATGGGGCTGATCATGGGGTGGCACCTGTCACCTGCGATTGTGGGATACTTGGGATAATGTACGTGGGAACACTGTGTATTAATGTCCTATATCAGTGCTAACTCATTCTGTTTACTTTCTGGCTGCGTTCCGTTCAGTTCAACAACGGCCTCCTGTATGGTAGACACTGTATGTAGGAAAAAGTTGGATGTGCTGGTATCTAACTACTCTCTATAATATAAAGTAGATAAATGAGTGTTTTAAGAAAAGAACCAGCAGACAATGATGGTCAAAGGAAGGGAAAAAACAGCCTTTTTGAGAGGAGTTGAAATGCTTCATCGAGGAGAAGACTGGGTAGGATTTTTATGGGCTGAGATATGGAGGAAGAAATTTCAGGGGAAGGGACGGACCAGCAACAGACAAGGCCAGGCAGTCAAGAGATGATGGAATATAATTTGAGAGCGGCAAGAAACCCATGCAGGATATTGATGTAGGGGCAGCAGGAGATGAGGTGGGAAAGGCAGCCAGAGTCAGACTGTGCAGGTGGAGACCTGATTTGGCAGGTAAAGGGGACCGTTAAAGGCAGTTGAGGGAGGATGTTGGGCTATGTAAGAACAGGGTTTGAGAAGAGCCCAAAGAACAAGTATAACTATCATTGTGACTAATATTAGTACTAGACACGTAAAGACTATCAAACAAATTTTTTTTTAAGTTTAACATCAATTTGTGGGATAGCTGTCTGCCTTTGATGTCGGTGGCATCTCATCCTTGAAGAGTCTTTGTTAAGTGCTGTAGGCGGAGGCAAGCATCAAAGGCAGGAGTAGATGCGCGTTTGCCCTGAGGTGCCTGAGTGTATGTCTTTTTCTCCAGCAAACACAATTTTATTTAAGACTCTAATAAATGTAACAAAAGAAACTTCATTCAAGGAAGGAATATGCACAGTTGTTACCTCCCTTCTGGGAGGGCTCACTTCTTCCCTCCAGAGGAAAAGGAGCATTTGACTCCACGAGAGTATTTGTAGCATTTTTGTTAGGATTTTTGCTGAAACTGAAAGCTATATTGTTTATAGATTTTGCATGGCAGAGGATCAAACTCTTTTGGGGGCAATTTTTGTTTTTGTTTTTTCTGACTTACAGTTTTGCTCCAACTCCTGGGTGTGTTGCTGACACTCTTGGTGAAAATTCTTAAGTGGAGGCAGATCCACTCCCTCGTTAATCAGGGCGTTTAATGCAAGGGCTAATGATGTGATATGTAACCACACTGCAACTGTTAAGCCATATGGCCCCTGCTTGCTGTTATTTATGGTGGAGGTATTTATGCTTTTAGGTTCCTGCAGCCCCAAGCTACATCTGAAATGATGCTCCAAAGCACTTGCAGAGGCAGCGGGTGGTACTTCCAACATCCTTGGGCCCCGTCTGTGACTGTGGGGAAAATCAGCACCCAGGATAGGTCTGAAGTGCAATGCAGCATGCATTTGCAATGGCACAGAGCAGGAGGGAAAAGTAAGGACTCACCGAGAGGCAAAGCGAGGCTGTCACCCAGAGCTCTTTCGTGGAAAAGAGATTGAAAATGATATTTTCTTGGCTTCTCTTTATGTGGATGGATTTGGCTTAAACAAACAAACTTGAGAATTGAAAGCGTCAGGCTAAAAAATATTATATATGGGGTACATTTTTCTATTAGTAATGAAAATGAGAGGTGTTATGCATCACACTTTTTAAATGCCAGACACAGCAACTTTACCGACCGGCTAGTATGTGCCCATGTGCCCTTCCATGAGAGACATGGAAACTTCCCTTTAAGTGAGATGTGAGAAGAGACGTCTTTACCAGACTCCCCCGCCCCCACAGTGAGTGTCATATATGCTGCATCACTTGGATCATTTACATACATATGTCCTGCCGTATGCATCACTTCCCCATGATGGGAGGTGGTGCCAGAGTGGCTTGTTCATCTTCGTAGGGCTGAAAGTAGAACTGGTGGACAGATGATATGGCTTGGATGCAGAACAAAGGGTTCAGCTGTCAGCGGACACCAGCATGGTCCTATCAGTGCTTATCAGATGGTAAAAACCTTCCTGGCTCTCAGGAGCAGTGATTCTCAACTAGAGGAGCTAATTTACCTCCACCCCAGGAGATGGTTGGCATGTCTGGGAGCATTTTTGATTGTTCCAACTGGTGGGGGATGCTACTGGTCTCTCCCCCACAGACCTTCCCCAAATGTCAACAGTGCTGATGTTGATTAGCCCAGCTCTAGAGTGAGCCTGATGCTGAAGTTGAATTCCTTGCAAGAGGAAGGATTGGCCAGCAGGGTCCTCTTTCCCATCCTTCTCCAATGCAGCATTTAGCATCTCTTCTAAATAAACGTCACACAATATTTAAAGAAATTATTTGAAGAAACACCAATTAACTAGCCTGTACAGGATGCCACTGTATCTTGGGCCAGTACTGGCTAGGCACTGTGCTAAGCTCTTTAAATGTGCCATTTTATTAGTTCTGTTAAATAGTCCTACAATACTGAGGGCAATATTACTATATTCCAGAGAGCAGGAGAGAAAAAAATCCAAACCTCTGTGCTTTCAAGTGAATACCTCTCAGTATTATTTAGAACCAAATGACATGGCAGTCAGTACCTTACAACATGGTTTGTTTTCTGGAAGACGGCAATAAACCTTCTTCTGCACCTAGAAAGGGCCTAGGAACTTACATTTTCTTAGTGCCATTACAAAGCCATCGATTTAAAAGCATTGAGAAATAGAATGATCTCATGCCTGGTTATTATGGAGAGAATGAGCTCGTTAATCCGTGCATGGAGCGCTTCCTGCCGAGCTCTGTATGAGAGATGAGGCACTGTCATGTGCAAAGAACTACAACTTTGCCACTGAGGTCGCCATCTGTGTGGGGACACAATACCCGGGAACGTAAATCCCCTGGACCTCAGGGCCTGATGTGGTAGCTGGGATGGTATTTCCTTACCTACGTGGGTGATTTTTTTTTCCAGGTCCAACTGTAAGGTCTGATCTTGATTCTATAGACCATTCATTTCGAAATTAGGCTCTGTTCTAAGTACATTACATATGTGAACTCCTTCGTGCATTATGAATATCTCCATTTTATGGACGAGGAAACTCAGGTGTAGGGAGGTAATTGCTCATGGTCAAGTTAGGGCTGAGCCTGGATTTGAACCCAGAATCCATCCGTTATGATGCGCAACCCCTCTGTGCTAGTGTGTGGTGGGATAGCCTGGTTGAACATGGCTTTGGAGTTGGCTAGAATCCAGACACTGCAACTTCCTTGCCATGTGTCTCTTTAAGCCACAACCTTCTTATTTGTAAACTAGAAGTGAAACAATATACCTCCAGTGTGTGATAAATATAGTGGGTCCTCATTATTCACTATAGTTATGGTTTATATAATCACTGCAAATACTGAATTGGCAAATACTGAACAGAAGGCTCCCAGGGGAAATGCAGGGTTAAGTTCCCGTGATCCTTAGATCATGACATTTTTGATAACCAAAGTATGCATAACCTTGTTTATGTCTGTTTCTACTTAAAGCCACCGTATTTAATATATATTATTGACTCATTAACATTGAAATCATGGTCAACAGCACTATCACTCACGCCTGAACAAAGCTCATCTAACACATGCATGTTTCCCACAAGCACATCACAGCCTTTCTTCACTTGGGGACACTAGAGAGCATGTCAGCACTATGCTCGGGCCATTTTAAGCTGTGAAATCACCAAAAAAAAAAAAAATGCAAGAGACGTGGTGGTCAATAAACTGTGAAAAGGACACTGTGTACACATGAGAGCTGAAAGAAGGCAGAGCGTCACCTTGTTTGACTTCAGGCACCTCACGAGTTTCTCTGCTCTGCACATATCTGGGAATGACTGTAAAAGTTCCATGAGTATGGATTTTGGAGTTACAAATAAAGGTTAGCGAGCAGGCTAATTTGCATATGCAGAATCTGTGAAGAACGGGGATGGATTCTCTATACCTCCAGGGTATGGAAAATACTCAATATGAGGAACTACTTTTGTTATTTTTAAAAAGGTATGCTAAAAATCAGGTTCCTTTTGGGTGGTTTCTTGCTGGCCCCCTGTGGACTTGGAAGGTTCTTGTCCAGATGAGAGGGTGTGATTATGGAAGCAGCTTTTAAGGAGGTTACACTTGGTTTATTTGCTTTCCTCTTCTCTTTTATCCAAAGTTTGGCTTTTAATTACAGAAATGAACATATCAACAAATGATCATATGAAATATGATCTATATATATAAAAGCCTAAGTGACCGTTTGATCATTCGACCGTTTGACTGGTAGCTATGATGCGCACTGATCACCAGGGGGAAGACACTCCAACCAGTAGGTTAGCTTGCTGCTGGGGTCTGGCTGATTGGGACTGGGCGAGACAGGCTGGACACACCCTGGAGCCCTCCCATGGTCACTCCCCAGCTGACCAACCTCCCACAGTACCTCCCCGGCCCCAATTGGCTCCAATCGGGACTGAGCAAGATGGGCTGGACATGCTCTGGAGCCCTCCCACAGTCCCTCACTGGCCCCGATTGTGCACTGGTGGGGTCCCGGATTGTGAGAGGGCACAGGCCAGGCTGAGGGACCCCACCAGTGCACAAATCCGTGCACTGGGCCTCTAGTTATAATATAATGTGATCAGCTTGCTATTGATTTTTTTAAAACAAATAGACCAAATCTATCCTTCAAAGCAATGACCTTGGAAGAGTGTATGATAATTCTATGTATGTGGCAATTGCTCAGAACATTTTTTAAATTGAATTTATTGTGGTGACATTAGTTAATAAAATTATATAGTTTCCAAATGTACACTTCTATAATACATCATCTGTATATTGTATTGTGTGTTTACCACCCCAAGTCAAGTCTCCTTCTATCACCAGTTATCCTTCCTTTACCGTCTTCTACTCCCCTCCCCGACCATCACCTCCCTTTCTCTCTGGTAATCACCATACTATTGTCTGTTTCTATGAGCTTTTTTGTTTTGTTTTGATTAGTCCGTTCACCTTTTTCACCAAGTCCCCCAACCCCCTCCCCTCTGACAGCTGTAAGTCTGTTCTCCGAGTCTGTTTCTATTTTGTTAGTTTATTTTGTTCATTAGATTCCACACATAAGTAAAATCATATAGTACTTTTCTTTTTCTGACTGGCTAATTTCACTTAGCATAATACTGAGCAGGTCCATCTATGCTGCTGCAAAAAGTAAGATTTCCTTCTTTTTTATGGCCTAGTAGTAGTCCATTGTGTATATGTAACACAGCTTTTTTTTTTTTTAAACATACTTGATTGATTTTTTTACAGAGAGGAAGGGAGAGGGATAGAGAGTTAGAAACATCGATGAGAGAGAAACATTGATCAGCTGCCTCCTGCACACTCCCTACTGGGGATGTGCCCACAACCAAGGTACATGCCCTTGACCAGACTCGAACCTGGGACCCTTGAGTCCGCAGGCTGACGCTCTATCCATTGAGCCAAACCGGCCAGGGCTGTAACACAGATTTTTAAAAAAGGAAGAGGGAGAGATAGAAACATCAGTGATGAGAGAGAATCATTGACCAGTTGCCTTCTGCATGCCCCCTATTGCATTGACCAGCTGCCTCCTGCATGCCCCCTACTGGGGGACCAAGCCCGCAACCCGAGCATGTGCCTTTGACAGGAATCAAACCCAGGACCCTTCAGTCCGCAGGCTGACACTTATCCACTGAGCCAAACCAGCTAGGGCACCACAGCTTTTTTATCCACTCATCTACTTATTTTACCTGCTTTCTTTACTTCAGGGTGTGAGTAGATTGCCAAGAGGTGGAATATATTAGATATGGGGGAGTAAATGGTAGAATGAGAGAAGATGGGAAGGCTACATTCAGCCCTCCACCTCTCCCTGCATCAAAGGGTTCCTGCTATATAGTCCAATGTCTTAGTTATTGCTCCTGGAAATCTGATCTCCAAACCAGCATGCAGCATCCATGTTACCTAGGAACTTGTTAGAAATAAAAATTGTCTTCCAGGTTCCCCTGAATCAGAAACTCTGTGGATGGGTTCAAAGTCTGCTGGGACCTCTGCAGCAGGCTGAGGCTGAGCACCGCTGCTCTGATTAAACCCCCTTCTCAAGTCACTGAAGTTTGATCACTGAGTACTCCGCAGGCTGCCAACCCGTGAGGCAAGCGTGCAGTACTTCTTTTGTGATGGTTAAAACCGGCCTGGATTTTTCTGGGATTGTCTGGGACCAAATCCTTTTGTTAAAAAACATCAGCCCCCTGTTTGGTTTATGATAATTTCTGAAACTTCTTTATTAGGACTCAGCTTCTCATTTAATGACGGATGGCAGGGCTGCTTTCTCATTGTGAATTCATTTTTATGCAAATGCCTCCAGCCTCCAGAAAGATAAAGCACAAGAATGGATTTGTCTTCCAAGTTCTAAGGCATATGGATTGTCAAGGTTTTTCTTTCATTTGCAGAAAGTTTTAGGCCATTTCATGTTTCTTCCCCCGCCCCCTCGCCCCCCCCACCTGTCCTCTAACAGGCATTATTCCATAACTCAGGCTTTTCAGGTTGATGATATTGTGACTATTTTGAAAATCTCCATCTTTGTCAAGTTATTCATTATTTCATAAATATTTACGAAACCAAACTCTATGCGGGGCACTCAGCTGGATGCTGGAACCCACTGCTGAGCTTAACGGGGATGGTGCTTGCCCGCATGGAGCACACCAGCTGGTGGGGACAGATGCTCAAGATTCACACAAGTAATTAGGACTTCGGGAGATGCTATTAAAGAAGCACAGGAAGCTTCTGTGCTTTGAGAGGGGACACAATATAAATAAAACCTGGTCAGGAAATGTGTTTGTGCTCTTGACATTTGAATAGACTTTATAGCAGATGAGTACATATTACCAAGGCAAAGGTAGGTGGGACAGGGGAGGTATGAATGTGTGTTCAGGTCTTCAAGAGTAATTCTGATATTTTGGCTTGAAGGTACCAATGGAGTATTCAAAACTATATACCCCATAGGCAATTGGAACCCTATCTGATGTTCTGGGATAGATCTGGTCTGGTAATATTGATCGGGAAGATTTCAGCATATGGATAATATAGGAAGTTTGGAGAGGTGATGAGAACATTGAGAAAGAATGAGTCAATTGAGATAAAAAACAAGGGTATGAATGAAGACATGCATAATGCTGGCATTTAAAGGAGGGAAAAAAGAAGAGACGTGGGAAGGTGACTGAGAAACAGCAGCTAGAGAGGCAGAAGGAAAACAGGAGAGGGTGTAGGTGCCTTAACCAATGCTCTGCTGCTTCCTCCTACCTCTGACTAGTCCTCAGTCATGTATTTTGTTCAAGGAAACAGCTGTCAAAGAAAATGGGGACAGAGTTGTATTCATTATGTTAGCAACAAGGACCTCATTGATAACTTTGGCAAGAATATTCCCAGTAGAATATTTTTATTTCATACTTTCTATTATGGAAGTCTTTATATGTACATAAAACTGATAGGATAGTATAATAAACTAGAGGCCCGATGCATGAAATTTGTGCAAGAGTAGACCTTCCTTCCCCCGGCTGCCGGCACTGGCACCCAAGACCCGGGCTTCCCTCCAGCCCTGGCTTTGTCTGGAATGACATCCGGAAGGACGTCCGGTCTAATTAGCATATTACCCTTTTATTATTATAGATGCCCACAAACCTATAATCTAGCCACAACAATGATCATCATTTTTGCATTCTTTTGAGTCCTATTATTGTATCTTTTAAAAATACATTTTTATTAATTTTAGAGAGAAAGGGAGAAGGATAGAGAGAAACATCGATGAGAGAGAAACATCATTGATCTGCTAGAGATAGAAACATCGATGAGAGAGAAACATCATTGATCCGCTACCTCCTGCATGTCCGCTACTAGGGATCAAGCCCACAACCTGGGCATGTGCCTTGACAGGAATTGAACCAGTGACCTCTTAGTTCATAGGTCGACACTCAATCCCTGAGCCACATGGGCCAGGCTATTTTATCTTTTTCACATTAGTGTCTAGCATAGGGCCTGACACACTGGAAGCAGTCAGTAAATACCTATGGAATAAGTAAATGAATAAATATGAATCAACAGATTTGGTGTACTGTATAGAGATGCATTGCTCCCCTCAAGAAGGTTATAGCCTGATGGATTGGAGCAGACATAAGGCCACGGAGTTAGGTCCAAACAAGCAAGGGATGTGGATTTCTGTGCTGTTGTAACAGATCCAAGGAGCCTTTGTATGTTCAATTCAGTCTTCACTCCCATGATAAGTGAGAGTCAATGGAACCAGCACAGTCTGAGTTGGATTTCAGTTCTGACTCCACCCTTGCCCTGCTGTGAGATTTCGGGTTAATCATTTAACTTCTCTGAGCCTCAGTATCATCATAAAATTTTCACGGCAAAATGAAAAAAAAAATCCTTTAGAATTCATTTCATCAACTTTTAAAGGAAAACCTTTTCAGTCAGTTTGGGGATATAATGAAATATTTGAAATATCGTTCAGTTTTATATATTGTTTTGCTCTCTTGGATGAATAGTTTGAGGCAATGTCTTTAGCTCCATTCATTCATCTTTTCATTGCTTATTAAATAGAGGAGATGACATGGATCATTAGAAGTGGATGTACAGCGCCCAGCACAGAGTCTGATATATGGCCCTGCTCATTGAGTGGTAGCTCTCATCATCATATATCAGTCTGTTCTCCAGGAAGAATTCTCTGTTTTTCTAGTCCGGGCTTATTGTTCCCTCCTTTTACCAAACACACTTTCTTTCATGTACATTCACATCACGCACTCATTTCCCCCCTCACCTTTCCATGTTTTATTCTTCTTGCTTTGGAATGCTGTTGGAATAAACAGGCAAACTTAGCTTCAGTTTGCTTAAGGACTTTCCCACGCAGATCTACCAAGTCAAACCTGGCTTTCTGTCCCGGCATTCAAGGCTTTCGCAAGCAACTGCCGACGCCCGCTCCCCGTCTTTCTAGTCTGATTTCTCACTACGCCTGAACATGCCTGTGAATGCACTTTTGTGGGTCCTTTGTAATAATCACCTTCCCACTCAAAATCATCTTTCTGCTCACTAACAGCCTTTACCATGGAAATCCTACCTCCTCCATGAATATTTGCCAACTTCCCCACAATTGAATGTAGTAGTTCCCACCGCTGATCTGTCTGTGGCACCCTTGTCAGCTCTCCTTGACTTTGCCATATTTTCCTTTAAATGTATTTATCATTCTATCTTATGTAAATGTTCTCAGGATTAAATACTGAGATGGAGATGATGTGCCTGGAAGTACTTAGTAAAGAATAAAGACACACAAATAGAAGGTGTAACAACATTTATTCAGCAATAATCATGTGTCTCATCAATAAATGCTAGGCGTGCACTTTCTCATTGAATCTTTATACCATTATGAGATGTGTACAAATAGCACTTGTATTTTTTTTTCTAGGCAAGGAGACAGAAATCTGGAGATATTAGGTATTTTGTCTAAGCTCACACAACTAGCAAAAAGCAAAACTAGGATTCAAACTTGGGCATGTCTGACTCCAGGGTCTCAGTACTTAAAACCATTATATTGGTTTTAGAAATCATAGTAAGTACAACTTTGCCTCAGATGAGCTAAATGACCTTTCTGTTAAAAGAAATATATATATCCTCCTATAATTAGAGTGAGATTAGGCTCCTTTTTATCTTAAATATCTTTTCATCTGCTGTAATTATCTACTTTTCATTGCTAGTGAAGACCTGGCTAAATGAAGACATTTGTTGCTACTGAAATGGAAATGAACCTGTGTTAAAATTACGGCATAGCACCTAGCCCAGGGCTGGAGACGAAACCTTTAATATAAACATCTTAGATTACTTCACTTCAGAGAATTTTCAACTTGAATCTCACTATTGGAGTTTATAAAAGGGCTGATCAGTGCTCCAGCCATTAAAAGCAAACCACTGTATTTGCATGTGGGCTTTCTTTTTTTGTTGTTGT